>NC_043958.1:26102685-26365185 GCF_902148855.1 Sphaeramia orbicularis | reverse complement strand
TATAGAGTGCATGTTGAAAGTGTGATTGGGGATTAAATGAAAACCATCAGGGTTCATCGAAGAGCCTTAGGCAATAATGACTCAGCAGGGCCGTCCTAACAGCATTATGGGCCCCCTGGCAAAGCAGTGTACTGGGGACCCTTTGACAACGACTCACAGGAGTTATTATTGGCTTGAACTCAGTGGTCTTCAGGATGTTATTTTCCATGAACATAAGTGAAAGACAGCTCAAATGATGCTTCCCCATTGGGCTATGAAGCAGATTTTTTACAAGTTTCAGTCTTGAAAAGGACGTTCTCCTGTACAGTTGGTCAGCATCATGCATATGAACACTTTGAGTGTAATTTCAGCATTCAGCAATACAGATTTCAAACTGTCTGAAATTATTTTTCTGCACAAATTCTAGTAAAAAAAAAATTAAATCTGTGGAAAAAAAAGACTGAAAAACTGCAGTACAAAATAAACAAAAATCTGTCAAAAATTAATGAAAAATTCTGGTGCAAAATAATAAAATCTACATAAAATGATTGGGAAATTCTAGTTCAAAATAAAACAAATCTACAGGGTGGGGAAGCAAAATTTACAATATTTTGAGGCAGGGATTGAAAGACAGTGTATGACCAATTAGTTTATTGAAAGTCATGAGAATTTATTTGCCACAAGAAAATTTACATCATAGAAAATGTTTTTATTCCATGTGTCCTTCTTTCTCAATAACTGCCTTCACACGCTTCCTGAAACTTGCGCAAGTGTTCCTCAAATATTCGGGTGACAACTTCTCCCATTCTTCTTTAATAGTATCTTCCAGACTTTCTTGTAATAGTTTTGCTCATAGTCATTCTCTTCTTTCCATTATAAACAGTCTTTATGGACACTCCAACTATTTTTGAAATCTCCTTTGGTGTGACGAGTGCATTCAGCAAATCACACACTCTTTGACGTTTGCTTTCCTGATTACTCATATGGGCAAAAGTTTCTGAAAAGGTATGGATAATAGTGTTAGGTATGATTTTGACATCAATATATGTTTGGTTTCAAAACAATTGACGTAGTGTCTGCTGAGAAAAAACAACTAAATGTGCATTGTAAATTTTGCTTCCCCACCCTGTATATAAGAAATAATGGAAAAATTCAAGTACAAAATAGAAAAAAAAATAAAAAATAAAAATAATTGAAAAATTAGCAGTTACTGAAGTAACTTAATGTCTTTGATTGGTTTGTATCAAATATGGTACAAGGTGCACTGAAGGGTGAACATACACAGATTAGCATGGGGCCCCTATGTTCATGGGGCCCATCAGGCCCATGTGTTAAGACGGCCCTGTGACTGAGCAACGCAAAGCAAGAATATGCCGCTTTTAATATTGTGCAGATGTGAAATAATTTGTGTTTTTGTCATAGCAATTTGCTCCTTCCTCCCTTTCATAATGAGTTTTTCATCGGCAGCACCTTTCATGTTTCAGGATCACTCTGATCTGCCTCGAACAACGCTTCAGAAATTGCTGTTACCCAGGTGCATGAAAACCTTTCAGCGGACAAACACAGCTCCACGCTCTTATCTATTGAGCTCAGCAATGACCAGTACCACAGCAAGGTGACTAAAGGAGTCAGCACTCAGAGAATTTCAGACATTTTGGAAAGTTTTTTTTTTTTTTTCGAAAGGAGAATAACACAGATAAAAGGGAAATTGAAAATGTTGGTCTTTTGTGCAGAGATCGCTGTGACCTCACAGTGTCAGGCACAGAAAGCAAATATACAGCAAATAAAAAAAAAAAAAAAAAAAACCCAAACAGTTTATGCTTTCCTTTCACATCGCTGCAGTTTACTTTACTCAGGAGTTTGCAGTCAAATAAATACAGATTTTACAAGCTACATCCCATTACATTCACGTTGAGATGTATGAGCATGATGTCCTGTATAATTTATTGATGCATCTTTCTTGAACCGTCTTTTACTTGTGTGTGAAAAGTCATTTGCAAACGGAAATGACCGAACAGATCTAGATGTCAGAGGGAACTGTGTTTCTTTTTCTTTTATTTTTCACTTTCACAATGAAATTTGGAACAGGTGATGTAGCAAAATACCGGTTTACAGATATAATCCTAAAACAAGTGGCCTCGTTTTAAGACAACAGTGCAACTAGAATTTTCTGGATTTGACAAGATTAGATAACAAAGAACTTTATTGATCCGTTGGGTAGAGCCCTCAGGATAAATAAATAAATAAATAAATAAATAAATAAATAAATGAATAAATAAATAAATAAATGAATGAATGAATGAAGGATAACACTAATAGTAGTTGTAACAACAATATAAGTTATATTAGCAACAATAAATAAGTTATAATAGTAGTAATAAATAATAATAAAAAAGTGACAAAAACAACAAACAAGCTAACAAAAAACATTGCAGACTGGATACAATAAACTATATTGCACAACAATCTCAACACATTTTCCCACCTACTAGGTAAAATTCTTTGAGGAATCCATCCATTTTTGTTTAAAACGATCTGCTGATTCTTTGAAACTACATGGTTTTATTTTTAAATCATGAAAAGTGAAATCCCCCTGTTCTGTTGGCAGACAACTTTGTTTATTCTAAGTACGGTTTCACCCCATTTCATTGCTTTTTATTTAAATTTTTTTTTGCGTTTTTGACGGCTGAGTTCTTGCTATGGAGTGAATTTTGGCTCAGATCTCTGACTGCTGTGAACAGCAAGACAAACTTCCAAAACCAAATTCTCTGTGGGTTTTTTTGTGTGTATGTAGGCTACACACTCTGCCTCTGGGTGTGAAGTAGACAATTTGTATTGATAAAAGCAGCGCCAAGGCTCACACCATGATATTTTTCCCAATAAAATGAGTGAAATGACTGTCTTTGTAACACTAAAATAAAATAACCATTCAACAACTCAACAGAAAAAAGGACCTTGATTAACCACCTCTATCTCGTCTTACTGAAGATCTTGCTAACACAAATTCTAGATTCTCGTAGGATAGAATCAGCAAAAAAGAAAGGTTTCAGTACTTTCAAATGATTCGACAGCAGTGATGTACTGATAATTGCGTTCATACAGAAAAGAAGGATTTTAGAGGAAACAGCTCCATGACTTTTTGAGCTCTTACTCACAACAAACCAAACATTTCACCACAGTGTTATTTATTTATACAGACTTTTTTCCTTTTGCTGTGAACCTGTCAATTAAACCTGACTGTGGAAAGTTACAGACAACTATACCAGGGCTTTAGAAGTGATACACACATCCTCAAAACTGGCTTCAAATCTATGTAACCTAAGACTATAGATGGTGTGTTTATCAGGTATTAAATGTTAAGTTCCAGTTTTGCTGTTGGTGGTGATGTGTTAAAGTCCTATTTTCTCTAACGCTATAAATCAAAATATAGGTTTAGTATTGGAAAACAAACAAAACATGGCGGCAGTTAATGATTATTTTCATTGTCAGTGAATCATTTTATTACTTTCTCATTTAATCCATTAATTGATCGGTTTATAACACTTCTGAAAATAGTAAAGAAATGTTCCCCAAAGGCCAACTTGATGATGTATAAAGTCCAATTTGGTCCACAACCCACAGATATTCAGTTTACCATCCTAGAGAAGCAAAGAAACCAAAAAATAATGAAACATTTTAGACTCAAACTATTTAATTATTTTCAAAAACGAGTAGATTCACTTTTTTATTTTTTTCACAAGTACTTGATTAAATGTTGTGTCTTTTTAAGAGCACATCAAATCCTCACTTTTGAGAGACTGAAACCTGTAAAGTTTTGCAATTTTCTTCTGAATTTTAAGTACTAGTATTTCAACCTTGTGATATTCTGTTTCCTCATTTCTAATTTGTTTGAACTGATTAATACAGTTCCAGTATTAACCCCCTGAGTCTGTTATTTTCTGCGTCACCTTCACTCACTGGGTTAAATCATTTTATAAATCAGCCATTTATTAATAGTGAAATGTTGCAGAAAAGCAGACAGCAGGCTTTAACTGTAGCTTTAAGATTTGGTTTGAGATTGAAATGAAGAGTAAATGGCTTCACAAGCCTTTTTTAAGTTTGTAATCGAAGCAATGAGCTCACAGTTTATGGTTTGGTTATTTGCATTTCCATAATTCTCACTAATAAGGATTTACCAAACACTCTTTTGTTCTCAGCCTCTGTCAGTTAAATCTGGTTTTAATGGCCATTTTTGCATATTCCAACATGAATTTTAGAGAACTACATCAGGGCATCCTGAAAATTGTTTTAAAATCTGTGTGAACAAAATATTATAAGGCTAAATGTAGTATATCTACTTACTAATCATCATCATCATCATGGTTGCAGTTTTTCTTAGCCAGAGCCAGAATATTAGATAACAAAGAATGCACCCAATCCTCATTTTTATATCATTGTATGACATTACATTTTCTGCCCGGTAAAATTTAACAGGAATGCAGCACAGTTGCAGAGCTTTAAGATTTGATACAAAAACATTTGTACAGATGCTAAAAATGGCTTTAAATCTGTGTAACATAATATCAATGTACATAACTTTTAAATTTCAATCCAAATGAATATAATACAAACAATTATGACAATGTCTCTTTTTCAACAGCAGAATATGTAAACACTGAATTGTGGGTTTAATTCAACCCTATGCTGTGATCTATAATTATTTTACAAAATCAGCCACTGATCTACAAGAAAAATGATGATAATGTAATATAAAAATTATTTCACGATATATACGTATCTTTCACAATTTATCACCCAGTCTGTTTTTGCACAATTTCTGCAGCTGATTAGTAGTTTTTTGGTTTGTTTGTCTTTTTTTACTTATTGTTTGGTGATTTTTTAATTTTTGTTTTACACAAACCATAAATCTTTGTATTTACATTACGATTTCAGATACATTTTCACTCGACATCTCTCCAAAGACAAATCTTTGTAACAAATCTAAAGCTGTCACCAAGTGTCACAATGTCAAAAGAAACAGTTTGCTCATAAAATAGTAAATAGAGGAGCAACAAAACAACAACAAAAAAAAACTATCATATATGAACATCATTATCATTATTGTATCATTATTGTAATTGTACATAACAAATGGTATTAATGGGAAAGAAAATAAATAAATAAAAATATATAAAGGAAGCATGTGTGTGTGTGTGTGTGTGTGTGTGTGTGTGTGTGTGTGAGAGGGGGAGAGAGAGAGAGAGAGAGAGAGAGAGAGTGTGTGAGTGTGTATGTGTGTGTGATTCGTACAGTTGTGAGGTTCTGTTGTTAATATCACGCATAGGGGGCCCTCTAGCAGTCAGAATAAGTTGCAGTAACATATATTTTATACTTTCGGTGTTCCCATAGTCAGTTCAGACCAAAGAAGGAGCTTAACAGACACGTTTTTCTCACTCAGTTTGTACGGCCAGGAAAACGTTTGCCTGTGAGTATTTTTAGCTTCAGTTGTTGAATGAATGTATGCTAAAAATACCTCTGATACCTCCTTTGTTGTTGGATAAACCGACATTGTAAATTTCCAGTTAATTTGTAAATGCTAATCATTAGCATGTCTATGGAATTTCCCAGCCAAATTAGCCTCGAGCTAGCGATGTAAATTCTATTAATTTAATGTATAATGCTATGTAAATGTGCTAAGGCAAAGAACATAACTGAGACATATTCTCTATGTATGTTTTGTAGAGGGGCAGGGGCAGAATAATAGTTTTATCACTTAAAAAAAATCAAAACTACCTGTAAGTCTGTTATTTTTTTATGTCTTATTATCATTGAAATATTTCCCTAAATCTATTTTATATTGTAGCAGAAAAAAATCTTCGTAAAAGAAGAGCAGTGGGCGGGTTTGAGCCGGAGCTTTTACAAAGAGCATTCAACTGCTAAACGGATAAATTTGATTAAACGAGAGAGAAGCTGTCTCGCTGAGTAAAGAGTGCACAGCCAAACAGCCTTAAAAGGTCCACAATTCAGCAATTATTGCCAGACGGCAGATATCAATCAGCTGTGATATATACTTAAGTGAGTGCCGTGATGATATCATGGCAGAACACACCCGCAGACAGGCACACCACCCAGGGATAATGGCCATCCACAGTGGAATCTAAGTGAATTACCCTGCCATCTTCACCGGGTGAACGGACAGGACTAGATGGATGGACACACAGGGCCGCTTCACACAGCTGCCTTTGTTGTACTTCCTGGAAAACAGCTCAGTCTTTTCCTCCTCCTGTGCCTATCATCTATCTGTACGGCTGACTGTGAGACAGCCGATCAATAAACGTCCATGCAACCCCGCCTTTGTGTGTCTGCGCTTTCATCGTGACCTATTGACAAAAGGCAGCAAATGTCAAAGCTCTCCTCTTACCCATGTCAGGGACAGACGAGGGGTCAGATTATGAAAGTCAGGACTGATTACTGGTTCGATGGCATGAATTATTAAAGTGGCGATTTGTTATATTATTACTTTAAAACACTCAGAAAGGTTGAGTATGTGAGATTTGCATGCGGTTGTGTGAAGTCTGTTTTGTGGTGGGAGGCAGTCGTTCTGGTTGACATGAGATGACTCTATACTTCTGGGCTAACAGTAGCTTAGATTGCCACTGTAGTAGAGCCTGAGCAATATGGGATTTTTGGGGCCAATGCCGATACCGATACTGGGGGCTAAAAAAGCCGATATCCAATATATCGGCCGATATCCGATATATTGGCCGATATATGAAATAAGAACACTGATCTACACAGGATATAATAATCTTATATTAAATAATTGTGGACAGGTGGATAAACAGTTGCATAAATCTTTGTTTATCTCACAAATATAATTGACACAACTTTCAAATGCAAACTATGCAATCACAAAAATAATTACAGCAAAAAATATGACTGAGCACATAATTCTGTTTTCACTCACAAATTTGGATGTGTCTGCCTCATGGCACTACAACTTCTTATGTGGACTAAGGACTAAACTGAGCATGTGCAGAGTGAATTAGGTGAGTCCTAAGTTGTTCCTGATTGGAGCAATAGCAAGAGTTACAACTGACTCGTGTTACAACTGTCCCCAGTCTCCCCTAGACTATTAACACCCAGGCCTGCTGGCAGAATGAAACTGTAAGGTAGACAGGAAGTGCACGGACATGGGTGTGTGTGGGGGGGTGAATACTTCATAAGACGAAGGGGGGGGGGGGGTCCGTTATTTTCGGAGTGGGGGGGGGGATTAGCAGTCCATCCTTGTCAGAGCGCGCGGAGGGGTGTAGCTCCGTGATTATGTGATTGTGTGTGTGGGGGTGATAGCGTCATTGTCCGAGCAGGAGTGAAAGTGAAACTAACTCGCTTTAAAGTTCCTCTTATTCTCCGGGCAGCACACACACACACACACACACACACACACACATACATACACAGCAAAAAAAGTTAATATATCAGCTACATATTGGCCGATGTTGATTAATTGGTGATACGCTATAATCAGTCCGATTAATTGGTCGGGCTCTACACTGTAGTAGAGAAATAAAAACGCATCAGAGAAAGGACAAAAACTACCTGAGACTTTATATCATTAGCCTCATAGCATAATTGCCTAACTCATATTCTTGGCCAAATTTTGAAATATGCTGCTTCAATTTGCAATATTGCCATATTGGAAAAAAAAATATGACTTAGGCTATGCATTTATGCTATGAACAGTGTTGGGAGTAACACATTACAAAAGCAATGCATTACAGTAACAGATTACTTTCTCTGTAATGCAGTAGTGTAAGGCATCAATAATCAGTTTTCAGTAATATTTTACTCGGTACATGTTCAATAGGGCTTGTGTCACAACACACTTTTTCGCCCATAATTCAATTGCTCAAATGAAAAAAACACAAACAACAAACAAAAACAAACAAAAAAAAAAAAAAACAGCAAGACCGTGAGACCTTTAGGAATCAAAACTGCAGCAGGAAAGTTCTATTTCCTGTTGGTGTTCAGCCAATGGGTGAAGATGGCAGAAGACAGTACACTGGCCACATGGACGCATGCTTTTTAATAAGCCTAACCCTGCTTTCCAGAAGCTAGTTAGCATGATCCAAATGATCAGCAATGACAAGGTAAGCTAACATTTCTATGACTAGTTAGAATTTTTTATTGTTTGCAGATTTATCTATCGGTGTCCTCGGTGCCATGCTTCTCTGAACATGTAAAATACAAGCATTCCTGCTGGGATTCGAACATCGTAGAACGCAGCGTTACTTACTGAGTGATCCGTCCACATGTACTTTGGGGCACAAATTTATGAGTCCCAAAGCCCTCCTATCTCTTGTATTGGGAGGGGGGGGGTATTGTTCGACTTGGGGGGAGGGGGTTCAAGTGCAGACGTGCCATTTATGACGAGAGTCTGTAACTCAAAAGCAATACAGGAGTCATGATATGCATTATAATTCTAAGACTGTATGTAATATGTATGTACTGTATGTAATGCATCATTATGTTTATTCTATTGTTTTCCTTGGAATTTTTATTTCACTGTTTTTAATAGTACAGCTGTTTTATGTCTTTAATCTATTCTTGCATTTTATTCTTTTATTTTGGTTTTTATTTATTCTTCCGTACAGCACTTTGGTTCACTGTGGTTACTTTAAAGTGCTTTACAAAAGAAGTAGAGAGAGAGAGCTTAATTAATAATCTTCCCCTGTAAGTCGCTTTGGAAAAAAAGCATCTGCCAAATGCATACATGTAAATGTAAACGTAGATGTATTACAGTTTGGAAGTAACTTGCACAACACTGGCTGTGAGGCTAATGGTATGTAGAAATAAGTGAGTCAGTTAGTCATAGTGATAATAATAATAATCAATGTACAGGCTCCTTCCATAAACATAGTTAACAGAGGCAGTTGTTGACTCAGAAATTAATTTAATGTCAACAAACAAACAAATAACCAGCTCCAACTCAACTTTGCCAAGTATTCTTAGTAGGTTGCTCATTAGGAAATTAATGAGAAGAAGCTGGTGTAGTTCTAATAAAATGTGAGGATAGGTCCAGCAGTGTGTAAAACAGTGTATTAATCAGCTTTTATATTAATGTTTACATGTTGCCTTGTCTACATTTTCAGTCCATCTCTTCTCACTTCAAGCCCAACATTACAACCAGTGGCAGCTGGGGCGCAGTATGCAAGTCAGTTTTCGGATGCACTATAACCACATATCACCACTATTTTAAAATGTAATTTAACCCTTTTATGCACGAATTATGAGAACCTTAATCCAAATATTTTCCTGAGTGTTTTTATTCCGCTTTAGGCATGAAAAAAACAATGCAATTGAAAATTTTGTTCTGAAAAATAAATAAATAAAATAAAAATAATATTTTTTAAAAAATGCATAAAAAAAATAATAATGAAAAAAAATTCTTATGAACCTATTTTTCATGAAGTTGCAAAAATGTCCACTCAGCTGGACACCACACATTTAATTTTTGATGCACAGAAACGTATTTACTGATATATTATGTGAAAACTATGGGGAGGGCTTGTGATTCTGGGGGTTTATGCTCAGGAGAGATCTACATAATATTACCAATTCATATCAGAAAAGATATGTAGTGTATTAAAACTTTAATAAAGATATTTGTTAAAAAAAAAACAAAAAAAAAAAACAGCAAAATCCATGTATACAAGAGAACAGCTGTAGAATCGCTGTTCACTGTAGTGACCAGTATGCATGAAAGGGTTAAATCTTTAAGAGTAGACACTGCCTTTTTGTCATTCCGACTTTACGCAGACTTGAACCCCAGTCTTCTATAACAAAGTCTGGAGTATTACCCCCTGGCCTATCCACCGATGTATAAATTAATATATAGTTGAGTTACATCATTTTGTCTTGGCCATTTTAAATGTAGCTCACAAACCAATAGTGTGTGCACCACTGGTTTAGACAATCTTATGTGACATTACATTTCTGAGAAAGGTCTGGATTCTTTTCAGGATGTGATGCTGTAACGCCTGTGGGTGGTGCTTGGACATAGAGTTTTGCGCTCCAAACAGGAAACACATCACTTGACCGCTCACTAAACAACTGAAAACATTTTTAAACTACACTTGAATGCAGATTATACACAGTACTCACTGGCTGTACACTGTAAGCTCGGAATTTGTATTTACTAAAATGTTTTAATTACTATGTACTTAAATGATTTAAGTTTTATAATGTTACTATAAAATGTTAAGTATATTCTACTAATTTGTAGACATAGCTGAAAGTACGAAAAAGTTGAAGTTGAATGGAATTAAATCACTAAGTTTTAGTCATGACCACACCTTTTTATCTTCGCATTGCATTGTGGGTATTGGGCATGTTGTTGAAAATGTGTTATTTTTCTGTGCAGGGGTTCAGCAGGGTTGTGGTGTTAGTGTTAATTTGGATTTAATGTGTGTATGGCAGTGTTTATTGGCCTTTTTGTGTTTGTTTTTGTATTTTTGTAGCGCTGCACCAGGAGTCAGAGCCAGAGGAAGAACAATGGCTTTCCTGTTCATCTAAGATCAAAAATTTTGATGTCTTATAAAATTAGAAACACTCACTGTATTGGTAAATGACAATGAGCTAACTTCCATTCATGTTACAATATATTAAATTGAATAATTTCATAACCATTTCGATCAGGAATACGATTTTGAGTTTGATTTTCTTAAAAAAAAGTTGTTTAATCATTAATAAATTAATCTGGCTGCATTTGAGAAAATTAGTCGGTGTAACCTAAAATGCTGAGTTGAATGGTTGGATAGTGGGTTTGATTTTACAACAGATTTAACGTACAAATAACTCGTCTTTTAGTGTTTTCTGCTTAATAGTTTAAGTTCAATACTTTTAGCATTAAAGTTGAACCTACTTAAACCAATTGATTAGTCGATCATGACTCAAATCATTTAAGTGCAATTACTTGCCTCAAATTTTTTGAGTAACCTCTACTTATCCGGGCTTATAGTGTATCATGTACAGCTCGTTTATTTAAATATTCACATTTTTGTAAAATTACTTTATGTAATTCCTGTCATTTTCTTCTTCGGGGCCATGGCTCAGGTGGTAGAGCGGGTCATCCAATAACTGAAGGGTTGGCGGTTCAAATCCCACTCTATCCTAGTCAGTTTGTTGTGTCCTTGGGCAAGACACTTCACCCTCCTCGCCTCCAGTGCCACTCACACTGGTGTATGAATGTTTGGTGGTGGTTGGAGGGGCTGTAGGTGTGAATTGCCAGCCACACTTCTGTCAGTCTGCCCCAGGGCAACTGTGGCTACAGATGTACAAGGGTGTCCCATAAGTCTCCATACATAGGAGACATAATACATTCCATAAATATATGGCTCTAACATGTATTTCTTTATATTTCAGATAACCCAAAGAATGCATTTGAATAAAGAGCAACAAATTGAAATCATCCTGATGGCCGGTTCAGCAAGTAGTCGTATGGTTGCAAGTGCATTTAACAGAAAACATGGGACGAGTATCACACACGACACTGTGGCAAAACTTATTGTCAAGTTAAAACAAACAGGAAGTGTTTTGGATCAATTTGTTCCTGACAAAATGGCAGTCATATAGAGCATATTATATAAATAAAAATGGTTTATGTCAAGAAACGTTTATTTTTCCTATGTATGGAGACTTATGGGACACCCTGTAGTTTACCACCACCAGAGGGAGAATGTGAGAGCGAATGAATAATGGATCAATAATGTAAAGTGCTTTGGGTGTCTAGAAAAGCGCTACATAAAATCCAATCCATCATCATCATCATTATTATTATTATTATTATTATTATTATTATTATTATTATTATTCATGTGAGACAAATGGGGCGGTGCTCTAGCGCCCTCTATTTTCAAGCCTCCACTGATTGTGACATTGATTCGGTTTTAGTTTCCTGTGTGACTACAGTTGTTACATCTCTGTTTGCCATCACCTAAAAAACACACGGCCTTTGTAGTAAACAGACACAATGTGCACCATATGCATTTTCACTCCCACTATTGAAATGTGATCTTTGTGTTATCGACTAACAAATAAGACACGGCTCATCAGACACTAGGGCCTCAATTTGTTTGTTTACAATAATATGGTGAAATTATGTTCATCATGTTGACACTTTGCTGATTATTGAGGCAAAATAATGTGGATTGAGTGCCATGTCAGTATTGCACCTGACCTAGAAACATGTTGGAATCAAACCAGCAGTTTCAGTTGTATATATCACCTTGTGGAGGTCAGTAACACACCTAACAGCATCCATACAGACAACTAATAAATGAAGAAAAAGCTCTGGTCTGCTCTGGCCTCATAGCATAATTGCCTAAGTCATACACTATATGGACAAAAGTATTGGGACACATTGAATTCAAGTGTTTCTTTTCTAACAGGGGTCTGGGATACAAAACACTGACACATGTCATAATACAGTTTTATATTGTGTGCTTGATTTAAATTGTTATCTTTGCTTCCAAAATGCCTCAGAGATGGTTTTTACTTCATTTTTCCTAACATCTTCATTTTTTTTATTCATGACTATGATTTTAAATGTTCTACCTCTAAATTTCAAAAATATTTTCATGCTCTAACTGTAAATAATAATTTTCTACCACAACTTTCTTCAGTCTCACTTAGGATGAAAAATCTCCCATTAAACTTAAATGGAAATCATGATGTTTATAAACTATATGGACAAAAATATTGGGACACATCATGGCTACAGCCAAGTAAGATGTCCTGGTCATGCTTATTTGATCAATATTAATAATCAATATGATATTTATTACAATATAAAACTATATTATGACATTTGTCATAATTGTTTTGTGTCCCAGACCCCTGTTAGAAAAGAAATACCTGAATTCAATGTGTCCCAATACTTTTGTCCATATAATGAATGACTTGGGCAATTATGCTATGAGGGTAACGATATGTGAAGTACAGGCAATAAAACAGAGGCTGGAGGCAGCTTTTAACCCTTTCAACCCTAAGCCTAAAATGGTCCACTTGAAAAGTTAGAAAATATGCTGTGAGTCTGTTTTCCCCTTTTTCCAGAGCACTTTTTTTTTATCTTTCAAAATCTAGCAATCATTTACAATTTACTGCATGTTATAATTCTGCTAAAATGGCTTCTTCACCAGCTTCTAGTACAGGCATGAGTAAAAATACTGTAAAGACCCAATAAAACCTATAAAGCGCAATGCCTCAGGTTTCAGAAACCATTGGAATTTTTCCAATTGCACAAACGGTGAAAGAGTTACAGCCATCCAAACTGCACATGTACAGGGTGTGTCAGTGATGACACATCAGGATTTAAAGAGTTAACGGTGAAAAGGAATGAAGTTTGATGATAAACTCTTGACATTTCATCCATACTGGTAAAAAAGTGGGCTGTTTGTGAGTGGTACACACTAAATTAAGGTAAAAAATAAATAAATAAATAAATAAATTTAAAAAAAAAAGAGAAACATAGCTCTATAATCTAGTTAATGATGTTTATGTTTATGCATTTGGCAGACGCTTTTTTCCAAAGCGACTTACAGGGGAAAACCAATTAAATCACTCAATCAATCAAAATTTTTTTTTGATTTGATTTTTTTTAATGATGATACAAATGGTATAGAAAAACACTCCAAGTTGAAATAGGTTTTACTGCGTAAGTGAAACTATAATAAACCGCAAAGGAAGATCTAAGTTATATGTTTTTTCCTAAATGACAAACACCAGCTCTACTACTCTGCTGACGGTAAATTTTTAAATGTTAATCTTACAACATGTCACTTTTAACCCTTTCATGCATAGTGGTCACTACAGTGGACAGCCATTCTACTGATATTCTCTTGTATGTTCATGGATTTTGTTGTTTTAGTTCCATAAGTGTCTTTGAGTACTTAGAAAAGTGCTATATAAAACTGATGTATTATTATTATTATTATTATTATTATTATTATTATTATTATTATTATTATTATTATCAGCCAACATGCATCATCCCATACACTGCAATTCATACTATTACTGTAACTTTGATGTTCTTGATAAACCTGATCTGCACTAACATGTTTGAGCGTAAATTAAATACTTGTTATTGTTATTAGACTGCAATTAACAGGGTTTTTTTTGGGTTTTTTTTTTTTTTTTTTTTTACACAAAAGTTTGTTTTTTTTCTTTTACATATTATCTCCATGTAATCAGTAGTGACTAGTATGAGAGTATGTCAAAATGTGAGAAAACATCAGATTAGCAGCATTAAAAATGTCTATTTCATAGATTTCATGCAGTATATCAGTAAATATGTGTTTCTTTGTTTCAAAAAATGAAATGCATGGTGTCCAGCTGCAACTCCATGAAAAATAAGTTCATAAAAAATTTTCAATTGCATTGTTTTCTTAATGCCTAAAGAGGAATAAAAACACTCTTGATTAAGGCTCTCATAATTCATGCATGAAAGGGTTAAAGTAAACAATAAGTGCTGTGCATTTTAAAGCAGCATATGACTTTCATCACATTTTTTTTTTTTTTCAGATTGAAAAAACACAAGTGATGACCTAATTATCAATAATCCATTAGTCTTTCCGTGTTTATGCTCCTGAATCACTTCCCTCACCGTGAACAACTTCAAAGGTGACTCCATCATTAACACAGTCCACTTATTTACATAACAAACCAAAATGTCACACGGGCCTTTTTGGAAATTTTGTCGCAAAGTGCATTGTGGGAATGGGAATTCCATGCTGCAGCAATTTCACTGTTTCTTCGTGAGTGCTGAACCCAAATACCACCTTTGCCTCCATCCACCAACTTTACTCATTCTTTAAAACAACCCTGGCGGACTGGAGAATTTTACGCTGCAGAAATCTGGTTTGTTTTCTTGCCAAATCTGTGAGAAACCGCTTTTTCTTGGTCGCCATTCCCACAATGTACTTCGCAACAGAATTTCCGAAAAGGCCCAAGTGACGTTTCGGTTTGTTATGTAAACAAGCAAACAAATTCATCGTAAGGGAAGTGATACAGCTGTGTAAGCACAAAAAAATAATGGATTAGTAATAATTAGGCTATCACTTGGGTTTTACAAATTTGAAAAAAAATGTGTGATGGAAGTCATACGCTGCTTTAACCCTTTCATGTATAGTGGTCATTCCAGTGGACAGCTACACTACAGCTTTACTCTTGTATATTCATGGGTTTTGTTGTTTTAGTTCCATATCAACCAACACAGTGGACACTTACCCATCATCTCATAAACTGCAATTCATACCATTATTGTAACTTTGCTGTTCTTGATTGGTTCTTGAGTGGAAATCAGTTGTTAATATTTTTAGTTTTTGCATGTTATCTCCATGAAGTGAGTAATAACTAGTATTAGAATATGTTAAAATGTGAGAAAACATCAGATTAGCTGCATTAAACATGGTTTCATTTCACTGTTTTTATATCACTTTATGATATTGGGTTTTAAATACATGTTTCTTTGCTTCAAGAATAAAATTCATGGTGTAGCTGAGTGGACATTTTTGTAACTCCATGAAAAACAGGTTGATTTAAAAAAAAAAAATCATTCACATTGGGGGTTTTTTCATGCCTAAAGAGGAATAAGGTTCTCACAATTCATGCATGAAAGGGTTAAAAAGTACTTAAACCCTTTAACAACTGCAATCTCTCTGCAGTCTCTCTGGTGTTGCATTTTGCACTTTACAGCATTCAAATTACTGTAACTCCTAAACCGTTTGCACTATCCACAAAATTCCAATGGCATCAGAAAGCTGAGATCCCGAGCTTTCTGAAAATATATAACACTTAATGTCAAGAATGTGGTATTCTATTAAAAGTAGAAAGGAAATTTTTCAGGGACTTCCACACTGGCTAAAAACACATGGAAATAACAAAAAAAAAAATGAAGCCATAATATGGATACTGAATGTTCAAGACCAAACAGCATGTTTGAGCAGATGTAAAATAGTTGAAAGTTTAATTTTGCAATCTCAGAAAGTTTTGTTATGGACATTTACAGTTGTTTCTGATAATAAATATGCTAAAAACTTCAAGTCCATTTTTTTTTTTTTTTTTTACTAAAACCCACAGTTTTGAGCATTTATTATTTAGAATAATGATAATTAATGGGCAGATATTGAAAGTTAACTTCTTTCTGAAAACAAAGGTGCATAAGAATTGGCTAAGAAGATATTTTCTGGCATTTTTATTGCAAAGAAAGCATGAAGACACCTCTGCAGCCTGTTATAATGGCAGTCCTAAAAGGGTTAACTACAAAAATATTCCATTAACTCCACAGGCTTGTTGCTAATTCAATCAAACGCCTTATCTCAAAGTGTTAGAAAGAAGAAAATCCAGTTTCCGTTGCTTTTGCTGGATCTGCACCAAAATTTAATGGGTTCATCCTTAGCCCACAGCGCTCCACCAAGATTCATGAAAATAAGTGCAGCAGTTTTTGCATAATCCCGCCGATAGACAAAAAAACACAAAAATAAAATATAACCTCCTTGGCAGAGATAAAAAGGAAGTATTGGGGAATGATTTGCAAAAAAAAAAAAAGCCTTGATGTTTAGAAAAGAAAAAAAAAAAAAACTGCAGCAAGCAACTTCACATTTGCTGAATACTGAGTGTTGGCTGATGAAGATTTCCTGAGCTAAACAACTCTTCCACGCCATCCATCTCCCTCAAACATCTGTGATCTGCTGCCTTTTTTTTCCCCCACATTGGTGCTGAAGCTCTCAGCGAATGTGCTAAATGGCTTTTTAAGTCATTCAGGACAAGGTGGAAACAATTTCAGTGTTTCAGATACTTGATTGATGGTGGAAAAATCTAATGTTGTCAGAGAGATGCGTCAAATAACAGCGCAATCAGCACCTGCTATGCGTTTGTGTGATCATGCATGGCCAAAAAAACGAAGAAAAAAAAGTCAAATCAGCTTGTTGCATTTAGCTAGCGATCAATTCCAGCGCCTCGTTCATGCCCTTCTCGCTGCCTGTCACCTTTCTCCACACTGCAAACCTGCAAACACTATCGATCGGCCTCTCTCTGTGATTGTCTCTCTCTCACTCTCTAAATCACCATCAAAAAGCTACAGAGGAAACTCACAGCACAAGATCAATATCTGCCTTGTTAATTCACTCACTAGCATCAAGGACACCGTCAGCCTCATGATAAAAGCCTTGATGGAAACTATTTATGCTGCTGAAGGAGCAGCCGATACAACAGATACAATGCAGCGGATCGACAACAATCTCATTTGTTTTGTTTTTAAAAAGTATGAAAATATATCATGTTGCTTTTAGTTGAGGTTCTGCAAAAGAACGCTTTCACTGCTCAACCTCACACTGCTCCAACGAGTCCCGTCAACGAAGTATCACTTCTAAAAAGCAATTTCTATCAGTGAAGTTGGGAGAAGAAGGAGAAGACGCTGCTTTCAAAACAAGCACAGGACTGCACATCGATTTCACACTGAAGTCAGGGTGTTGATAAGTCGCACAGTTAGAGCAAATCCATTTTAAAGGTGTTTCTGTTCCCTCAAGGGAACCCTTAACCATTGGCTCCGAAGGGGAATAGGAGGGGGGAAAAAAAAGCCTTCAGTCACTTCAGCCTCTACTCGCATGCTGCCTACCAGCTCGTATTCATCCCCTGAAAATCACTTAAAAACTGCCCTTTGGCTGTGGTAATGCAGCTTCACTAAAAACTTCTGGGGTGTGAGTTGGATTTTTTTTTTCCTCAGTGAGCAGATGAGGCTGAAGACGGATTATTTACACAGTTAAATCAGTGGTTCTCAACTGGTCTGGATCCACGACCCACTTTCATCCCTCAATAACTAGAAGCACTCAGAGAACGCAGACCTCCGCCAAGGCTGATCAGTGGCCCCCCCCCGTGGGCCCCCCCACGCCAAGGAGGTTATATTTTTGCCAGGGTTTGTTTGTTTGTCTGTCTGTCTGTTTGTCTGTTTGTCTGTCCGTTAGTGTGCAACATAACTCAAAAAGTTATGGACAGATTTTGATGAAATTTTGTGGTCTGCGCCCCCCCCCCCGTGGGCCCCCCCACCCCCAATCACCACCAAAATTTAATCATTTCTTCCTTATCCCATTTCCAACAAACCCTGAAAATTTCATCAAAATCTGTCCATAACTTTTTGAGTTATGTTGCACACTAACGGACAGACAAACAGACAGACAGACAAACAGACAGACAGACAGACAGACAGACAAACAAACAAACCCTGGCAAAAACATAACCTCCTTGGCGGAGATAACAAGCTATGACCCAAATTGATAAAAGTTAAACTTGTCCAATAAATTTAATGAAAATGTGTTTTGAACCTGAGATAATACAGAATACCACAGAATGAAAACACAGAAGTTCAATGATAAACCAAAATGATCAGCAGGCAGTGATGCTAAAGAGGGAAATATTCTCTTTAATGCAAAATTGGGTAAATTTGAACTAATACCAAAAATTTAAAGTGCATTCAGTCACTTATTCTAGAATTAAACACACTGAGGTTTTTGTCCTCAGTGTAGGTAAAAACCATATCTGATGTAGTTGGTGTTATATTTAAGTGTTGCCATAATATGAATAGAAACTTTTGGGTCTTCTTTGATGCTGTGAAATGTCTGGTGTTAATTATCATTACAGCGCATTACCGTCACTACTGTTGGGGAATGTGAATGGACGGCGCTCAGCTCCATAAAAAAGAAAGCACAGATTTGTTTCTTAACATTATTTTTTGCCCAGACAAAGGCCCACTGAAAACAGGTTTGCAACCCACCAGTTCAGAATCACTGAGTTAGATATTTGGATTAATCCTCCTCCTGCTTTATTTTTTATTTTTATTTTAACATCCAGCATCTTTTTTCCCTTCACTACGATGTTCTCTCATCACTGCCAGGCTGTTTTCACCTTAGACTATATATAAAGATGGACGCCACAGCGATGCTTCCTCCTGTCGTGTGAAATTGGAACCAATATCCTGTGGTTACTGGAACTGCCATGTTGTTTATGTGACACAATTTTGAGTCACTTCTGTAGCTGCGTTTCCGCTGTTTCCATTTCCGAATCTTAAAAAGACAAACTTTTGAAGAGTTGAAAGAAAGATAAGCAGAAAAAATGCAAAGTGCGTATTTGGAGTGAATAAACTAGGCTGTGTGAGGTGGTGTAATACGTGATTCCATATGACTGTTAGTGTTAGTGATGCATTCTGCAGGAATAAGGGTGAACATTTCCATTGCACAGTGTTAGGATTGTCATTCACCATCCTGCCATTATCTGTGTGTTAAAAACCGAAAAGACGAGTCTCTTTTTACTAGGGATGCACCAATACCACTTTTTTCCTGACCGAGTACGAGTAGGAGTACTTACATTTGAGTACTTGCCAATACCGAGTACCGATACAAGTACTTAATAATCCCATTCCAGTTCTTAGTTCCTTTTGCAAATGTCCTTTATTGTCGTTGTCATTAGTCTGACTGGAACAAAGTGCTGCTACTGACATTTAATGTGTTGGAATGACCGTTTCTCAATTAATCCACCAGGGGGCGCCGCTCTGAATTAACCATACTGGACAAATACGACGAAGAAGAGGAAAGTTTTTTGAGAAGAAGAAAGTCAGTAATAACAAACATGGAGACGACAGAGGCAACACTAATGTGATACTGATATTGCAGCGTTTTCACTGGTAAGGTTTAAAAGTTTAGCTTCCAGGGATGAGAATCGTTAAGAATTTAACGATTCCAATTCCATTATCGATATTGTTTATCAATCTGATTCCTTATCGATTCTCTTATCGATTTTCATTGGGTGAGGGAATAAAAGAGTACAAACGGGTGTGTTTGCATTAACTGTCTTTTATATTTCCATCTCTGCACAGAAAATAGAACATATACAGAATGTACAAATAATAATAACAGACAACACCAGGCCCGGTTGGGGGGGGGGACACAGTGAAAGTGAAACTAAAGACGCTTTACTAATTCCTCTATTGCCGCATTTCTACTACATGGAACTGGTTCGACTCGGCTCGGCTTGTCTCCTGTTGTTGTGCAGCTCATTTCCTTTCCCTTCTTACCTTTGGAAACTTGTATTTGAGGAGTTACAACATTTGTTGCCCACACCGGAACCGGCCCGGCGTTCACTCTGCCGCTACATTCACAAGCGCGCTGCTAAGTAGAGTATCAAATACGTGACATTCCTGTAAATGATTCACATGCTGCATTCACATGGATTCCACCCTTTTGAAGACATGGAAGCTTTGACAGTGTTCCAAGTAAGTGGACCTGGTGTCGACTGTTTAGACCGTTTCTGCCTCAACGTCATGTTGGCTACGTTCTGACCAAAACAATGCAGCATACGTGTGACGTCATCACGCATGCACAACAAAGGCGGAATCGATAAGCAGAATCGTTAAGCAGGCAGGCAAACGATTCCAAGGAATCGAGCTACTGGGAACCGGTTCTCAAAAAGAATCAGTTCTCGATTCCCATCCCTATTAGCTGCAGCAGGTAGAGAAAAGAGAAATGAGTGATAAGTTTCATTTTCACTTCCGCTGGCGGCGGTCCACACCGCTCCGTACTCCCGCTGGTATTCTCATTCTGTTTACGCATCCGCAAGCACCTGGAAAACAGATGGAATGTACGCAGAGGACGGACAGAACGCTGCGTCCGTATCTGTCTGAGTCTTTAACGTTACTTGCAGTCAGCGTTACTTTTATCACCGTCATTTATTTTGAAAAATCTCCACACTCTTCACACTCCACACACATTATTCCACCGCTGCGTACCTGCTGCACTGAACTGGGAATGTCACACTGCTGTGAATGGTATCGGTGCATTTGTATCGGATGTCTTTTACGAGTATGAGTACACATACTGAGTATCGGAGCCGATGCTGATACTCGTACCGGTATCGGTGCATCCCTACTTTTTACGTGCTGTCTGGTTTGGATGGGGTTTCTTTATTTCAGTACTATATGTTTTGTCATGAGCACATGTCCACAAAAACAAATGCTCCATTTTGCAAATGCACTGTTGATGCATCCTGCCAGACTAACATCCCAGTTAAGTTTTACCACTATTCCAGAATGAGAGAGGAGGGTGTTAGACCTGTCTACAGCACCAGCACCGAGCTAACAAAGTGTGAGGATAGATGTGAGTATGCCAGACTGCATGGACTGTAAACAAAGTAGAAGTCAGTAGTAGAAGAAGAAGAAGTCACTGTATTCTGTCAAAAATATTGGGATGTTTTGTCATGGACTAGACTGATTAATTATCAGGGACTAAAACAGGATGTCCACAAAGTCTCTTTACAATTTAACCCTTTATAGGACACTCATAGGAATACTCTGAAATTCAAAATTTCAACCCTAGTGTGTGATTGCAGGGCCTAACAAGACTTGATTACTTTTGTGAATTTTTTAAAAATGTTTTATTGTCACGATAAAAATGAAGGTCAATGAAGTTACCATATTTGGTTCCTTACCTGTAACTGGTAAAAAAAGAATCCAAAAAGTAAATATAAAAAATACAAGAAAAATACATGTAAGGTGAAAGGAACATGTATTTTAGTACATTAGAACATCACTTTTAGAACATTACAACAACATAAGTGCTGATACGGACATCATTACTTACATTAGTACCATTACTTCATGGTACCTAACAAAGTAGATACACTCAAGCAGAGGTGGACCTTGCAGACCCTGTAGACCACTGTTGACCTGATATTGTTGCCTCACTGTCCTCACTGTAACTGCTGCTGTCACTGTCTTGTAATGTATGTGGAAATTACCAAAAATAGTCACTTGTCTGTTAAAGAGTAACGCAATTTACTACCATTTATTTTAATATTATCCTCTGTATTTTGTGTTTTTACCTTCACCAAGTGTAACGGTGGAGGTTACGTTTTCATCGGGGTTTGTCTGTTAGCAAGATAACTCAAAAAGTTTTGGACAGATTTTCAGATTTTCATGAAATTTTCAGGAAATGTTGTTTGTGGGACAAGGAACAAATGATAAAATTTTGGTGGTGATCAGGGCGGAGGGGGGGGGGCATTGTTTCTTCATCTGTCTGTTAGCAAGATAACTCCAAAAATTATGGTTGGATTTGGATGAAATTTTCAGGAAATGTTGATACTGACACTAGGAACAAATGATTACATTTTGGCGCTGATCTGCCTGCCTTGGCGGAGGTCTGTGCTTTTCTAGTTTTAAACTCTAAATCATGTATTTTCCTGTATTTCTTCTTTCTACATCCAACCCTTTATAGGGCACTCATAGAAATACTCTGAAATTCAAATTTTCAACCTTAGTGTGTGATTGAAGGACACTGTCTTGTAATGTATGCAGAAATGACCAGAAATAGTCACTTGCAAGATAAAGGGTTAAAAAATGTATTACAAAAGCGATTGATGAGATATGTTAATCAGATTTGTTTTATGTACTCAGTGGTTATCAAAGTTTTTAATCACATTGTGGGATCATGTGCAATCGAATCATTGGTCCATTCTACTTCAATGAGAGATCAATTAGTACAAATAGTTACCTTGACCTTTTGACTGAATATGTGGCATCACAACTGGATGACCTTCAGCCAAACATCATTTTCCAACAAGATGGTGCATTTTCAGAGATTCAGGATTTTCACAGAGGGAAGTGGAAAACATATCTAAGTGCACTTTGTTCTGGCAAAACACAACCAATATCGATAAAATGTCTACTTTTATTAAATTTTATTACAGCATTTTTTAATATTTCTCTCCAGGATTATGCATTTCATCATTTTATATTGGAGAGATGCTCGGTGAGGTGGTTTTAGCAAAACTTCACTGTCTACAAGTAGTTATTGAATATTTCTATCTCCTTTTTTTAAAAACAATTTATTGTTGCACTTTGCAGCTGCACAAAGAGACTATATTGTTATCTTCCAGCTGGGAGAACATTTTGTTTCGATGAAAATAAGTTAGAACCCAACGCCTAACTTATTAAGGCTGCAATAGAGACATTGTTTGTGTTTTAACAACATTTCACTTATGAGTTATTTATCCAGGAAGTTAGAATGTGTGAGTGTGTTTACAGCTTCATTTGTAAGTGAGAAACTCTGGCTCTGTGTATTTACACTGATCTCACATCTGCAAATGAATGAAAATTCGAAAATGAAATTAAATGAATCATGAAATAATTATGAAATGAAGATTCATAAACTTTACATCCATGCTATAAAGAGAACACCATCATATGCATAGAATCGGACTAAAGCAAATTTTGTGAAATGGCTGAAGATGGAGTATAACTGATGTAAATAAAACACAAAATGAAGTGTTGTCTGCCACAAATCTTTGCATATATAGTACAATCATTTGATATTGTCAAACAATTTTTGTGTACAATTAATGATATTATTGTCTATTGTGTTAATTTTATGCCACCACTGTAATATACATCTAATAATAGTTTAATAACAATAATAAGAAGAGACATAGGAACGTATAGAATTAGCCTATCAATATTCCTCTTGTTGAAATGCTATATATATGACATGACTTGTGTAAATAAAGCCTATTTCTGAAAAATTCAAACAGGTCCAAAATCAACATAAAACACATATTATGTCCAGAAAGGACTTTAAATAAAAAGTCAAATTGGGCAGATATGAAATGGCTTAAATTAAAATAGCCCTTAACTGAAATGGCATGTCACAATATGTTTTTTTCTTTCTTTCTCCAATTCTATTTATTTATTTCTGATGCAAGTATAGAAGAAAAGAACAACAGATTGGTGGCACAAACTAACATGTTACAGGAAACTGACTCATGATGTTGTGACACATTTAATTGGTCAAAAACTTATTTTAATTGCACAAGCAGACTCACAACAAGTTGCCAGATTCTCTGAAAGATACCCCCTTATTAGACATACTGACTCTAATTTGCTCTATATGTAGAATATTCCCAAATTCTGTCAGGCGTAAGTCAAATGTTAGAGGTTTGCCAGATTTCCAAAACTCTAATAACAACTTTCTGGATAAAACTGATAATGAGATGACCTGGACCTGAACTTTCATTAATTTCACTCAACTACTTAACCCTTAAAGAGCTAAACAGTCACCAGTGACCAAAACATCTACTTATCTAAAATGTTTAATAACTGTTTATCCACTCATCCCAACAATACATACAAATAATTCAGGCAAAATGCAGATTCTCAACTTTGCATCATCATCAGATATGACCCATTTGGACATTCAAAGAATCTGACAACTGTGCATTATTTATTCACCAATAAAACCTGTAAAAAAAAATGTAATTTAACAAATGACAGTGGTTGTAGATGCTTTTTTTTTAATGTTCAGTTAATGATATTTTTTCTGAAATCGTAATTATGCTTCAGTTAACCCTTAAATTTACATCACATTTACATGATCAGTAAATTCAATATAGGAAAACACCTGAATTTAAATGAAGTTAAATTTAAATTTGAAAGAAGTTAAAATAATAAATATGATAAATCACTTGGGAAATGTTAGGTTTGGAATTTGTAAGTCACCATAGCAAATAGATGAGACAGACCTTATATTATCACCTGCGTATATCCTTATACAGGGTGGGGAAGCAAAATTTACATTTAGTTGTTTTTTCTCAGCAGGCACTATGTCAATTGTTTTGAAACCAAACATATATTAATGTCATAATCATACCTAACACTATTATCCATACCTTTTCAGAAACTTTTGCCCATATGAGTAATCAGGAAAGCAAACGTCAAAGAGTGTGTGATTTGCTGAATGCACTCGTCACACCAAAGGAGATTTCAAAAATAGTTGGAGTGTCCATAAAGACTGTTTATAATGGAAAGAAGAGAATGACTATGAGCAAAACTATTACCAGAAAGTCTGGGAGTGGAGGAAGCAACAAAAAACGTACCAAAGCTTTTATTAAAGCTCTCAAATCCAAAATCCTAAAGGATCCAACCAAATCCATGAGAAAAATGGCAATTGAACTTGAGGTAGACAACAAGAGCGTTAGAAATGCAGTAAAATATGATTTGAAGTTAAAATCTTACACAAGAACACCAAAACACTTGTTGACAACAGCAACAAATCCAACTTTAGCAATTTTTGGGAATCATGCTTATGTCCACCTTCCAGCCCAGATCTAAACCCTCTGGATTCTGCTGTTTGGGGCGTTTTAGAACATGCTACCAATAGAACATCACACAGCAATGTCGACTTTCTTAAAGATACTATTAAAGAAGAATGGGAGAAGTTGTCACCCGAATATTTGAGGAACACTTGCGCAAGTTTCAGGAAGCGTGTGAAGGCAGTTATTGAGAAAGAAGGAGGACACATAGAATAAAAACATTTTCTATTATGTACATTTTCTTGTGGCAAATAAATTCTCATGACTTTCAATAAACTAACTGGTCATACACTGTCTTTCAATCCCTGCCTCAAAATATTGTAAATGTTGCTTCCCCACCCTGTATATATAGCTTATGCATGTTTTAATAGTATTTAGTAGTGTTTTTTTGTAGGTTGCACTTCAAGTCTTTTGCACTTTATGGGCCAGATCTACTAAGATCCCAATTTACGTGTACTAATTTGTATGCGCAATCTAGAATTTTGCATGTGGGGTTGAACCGTGGTTTACGGGTGTTTGCTTGTGCAAATGTCAACAGGTGCAAAGTCTTGCAGACCGTCCTATTTAAATGAGGATTTGGTGTGCGCTGAACTGCTCTGGAATACACCAGCACTAATGGGAACAGTGCGCTGAATGCAAGGAAATGTAACAGAGGAGTTTTGTCATAGAAGGTATTGCATAACTCATTCATTCATTTATTTTTAATTTTAAAGGTGGTGGTGGTGGTGGTGGGGGGGGTTAGTTGGATTGAATGACTGTAAGGCACACATAATTTTGTCACTCTGTATCCAAATGTCAGTGCGTGTTTTTAATCACAAACATGGAAAGAGTCCTGTAAAGTGTGTGTGTGTGTGTGTGTGTGTGTGTGTGTGGGGGGGGGGGTCATATGTCTCAATTATTTTTTCTTCTGTAACTCGAAAAGTGTTCACATAAGGGTGGAAATTGCATTCTCTGCATCTCGTTTCATTCTTTCGATGTCTCCTAACCGCAGCCATGTACCGTATTTTCCGGACTATAAGTTGCATTTTTTTTCATAGTTTAGCGACTTATACTCCGGTGCGACTTTTATGTGAAATTATTAACACATTATTATATAATTTCACATGTTTGTTATTTTCACACTAACAGCCACAAGAGGGCGCTCTAGGCTTGTGTACCTGTACCTGCTACTTCTGTACCACTGAAAATTTAAAATTTCAACATTACCGGTAACTTATAAAGACAACTGACAAGGGCTGAAAAAAAATGCCATCAAAAAGAAAATCATATTCTGCAGATTACAAGCTGCAGGTAGTGAAATATGCAGCTGAAAACGGTAATCGAGCAGCAGAAAGAAAGTTTGGAGTGAGCAAGAAACTTGTGAGGGACTGGCGAAAAGCGGAGGTTACTCTTACTGCAATGAAGAAAACAAAAAAAGCTAATTGCGGGCTAAAAGCTAGGTGGCCACAACTAGAGGAACGAGTTCGCACATAGGTGCTTCAACAACGTGCAGCTGGGAGAGGCTTGTCAACAGTGCAGTTGCGTCTCCACGCCCAGGTAGTTGCCAAAGAGATGAATATAAATGACTTTGCGGGAGGACCTTCTTGCTGTTACCGCCTCTCTATCAGAGCAAGGATGCAAAATGCGACTTATATTCCAGTGCGACTTATATATGTTTTTTTCTTCTTTATTATGCATTTTTTGGCTGGTGCGACTTATACTCCGGAGCGACTTATAGTCCGAAAAATACGGTATGCGAAATCATGCATCCAAACCGTTTGCACCTCCTTTTGAGACGTGTTAAATACAGACGCAGTTTCTTTGAGCAAAATTGCTTTCGGATTTGATAAATCACTTTGCGTGTGCTAAATTAATGTATTTACATTTTCTCCTCCCAGCACACACACTATTGCATGTAAACACCACATATTGCATATTCATTGTGGCAAACTGGATGCAGAAGCGCTATTTTGCACCTTTGAAAGACGGAACCGTTAGTGCACACTGTTAGTAAATCAGTTTGTACATTTTGTTGTGTGTTCAAAGAGTTTGCACACATTTTTATACATGCAAACCTTTAGTAGATCTGGCCCTAAGTGTAAACAGAACAGAACTGCTAAACGGATTTCCACTGTTCCTGTAACAGTGACAATTAAGACCTATTCTATTCTATTTTACTGAGTTCTGTTCTATTTTATTCTATAATTATGATGTGATTTACTCAAAACGTGGCTTTGAAACATGTATTGTACTCCTGAATCTGTGCTTGGTGATCTATAAACTATATTTTGGGGGATTTTTTGGTGTTGGCAGGATGTAAATGATGTCATAAGTGCCTTTTTGTTTCAGTAGCAATCATGTTATTATCCACATCTGCCTGTACTCATGTCTCCAGGGTGCTCTTCTGGTAAAAGACACTCTGGAGAGACATGAAACAATGATGTAAAGATGAATAAAGTTGAGACAAAGAGCAAGAAAGAATGAAAAATAATATCAAACTGAGTCCTGACAGTGAAAGTGAACATGCAGCCCTTCAACCAGGAAGGATTTTATGAATAACACTGCATTTGGTGAAGCAGATTAAATATTAGCCCACTTGGATCTTGGAGTGTGGGTGAATTAATGTCTACAGAAAAACAGGGTAACAAATGAAGGTGCTCTAAAGCACAGCAGAGGGGCACAGAGTCCCAAAAAAACTGAGACCGGCAATTAGACGAATGAAAGACGAATGTCAGGTTATGTTTTCAGCAGCAGCAGGTTTACAATTTAGAGGAGGGGTTTCATTACATCATTCTCCAGACTAAGAGGGAACCATGGGAACCATTTTCATACTAGTTTAGAGTTTGTCGCCCAATTAAAGGAACAACGATCCCTGTTTCCAACTACGACATGCATAACAAAAAACTCAAATTAATGATGTTTACAGCCCTCCTGTTGGTCGTAGATGGAGATGGGCACAAATTACAGCTGGATGTGAATTAAAACCAGATCTAATTCAGAAATATCCCTGTCATATTTAACAGGAGGAACGCGTTCACATTTAATTTATTACATGAAGCCAACAGGCTGCATTTTAAAGTACAGTACTCTTTTTTATTTTAAATAGTCTCAGTTTTCACTTTTAATAAATTGAATTAATGCAATACAGTTGTAGTACAAATACATAACATCCATAAATGTTGTTAAATAAATAAGATCATTTAATGGGATTAGCCATGATGTCAGTGTTAAAATGATAATGTTGAACACCATTTAATTTCTACACTTACTTTGGACTTTATTCAACATATACATTGCCCCAGTGTCATAAATATTAGTTCTGTCATATTTGTCATATTCATAATGTCCAAATTGCTGTTCTGATTTTGTGTCTTAATAGAGTGTTTTAATATGTATATTTGGTGTGTGTGAGTGTGTGTGTATACAGGGTGGGGAAGCAAAATTTACAATGAACATTTAGTTGTTTTTTCTCAGCAGGCACTACGTCAGTTGTTTTGAAACCAAACATATATTGATGTCATAATCATACCTAACACTATTATCCATACCTTTTCAGAAACTTTTGCCCATATGAGTAATCAGGAAAGCAAACGTCAAAGAGTGTGTGATTTGCTGAATGCACTCGTCACACCAAAGGAGATTTCAAAAATAGTTGGAGTGTCCATAAAGACTGTTTATAATGGAAAGAAGAGAATGACTATGAGCAAAACTATTACGAGAAAGTCTGGAAGATACTATTAAAGAAGAATGGGAGAAGTTGTCACCCGAATATTTGAGGAACACTTGCGAAAGTGTCAGGAAGTGTGTGAAGGCAGTTATTGAGAAAGAAGGAGGACACATAGAATAAAAACATTCTCTATTGTGTACATTTTCTTGTGGCAAATAAATTCTCATGACTTTCAATAAACTAATTGGTCATACACTGTCTTTCAATCCCTGCCTCAAAATATTGTAAATTTTGCTTCCCCACCCTGTATATATATATATCTATATATATATATATATATATATATATATATTTTTTTTTTTTTTTTTTTCTGTTGTATTGATAATTTCTTTCCTACTACTTTTTATTGTACTTGAATGGAGTGACTGTAACACCCAATAATTTCCCCCTGGGATTAATAAAGTATTCTGATTCTGTGTCTTCATGGAATAAAACATAAATCCGGGTAAAAATTAGTCAACTGTCATTTTGACAAATTGATTATAAGTGCACAAGCCCAATAAACTAGTATGTTGTTATGTATGTGCATAAAATCCATCAAAATACAAGAAAAGCACTCAGAGAATGCGGACCTCCACCAAGACAGATATGCCCCCCACCCCTGATCACCACCAAAATTTAATCATGTCTTCCTTGTGCCAGTATCAACATTTCCTGAAAATTTCATGAAAATCCATCCATAGCTTTTTGAGTTATCCTGCTAACAAATAAGCACGCAAACACACAAAGCAAAGTGATCACAATACCTCCTGGTATTGTGGTATTGAGGTAAAAATACTGTCCACTCATTTCCCTGTAGATTTTTTTTTTTTTTTTTTTTTGCTGAAATCCTTACACTCGTTACACCTTTCTCTAATGCTCATTTCTGCATATCTTCATATAAGGTGGTACGATGTTGCTGCATCCATCTATTATGGCATTTATGTGTGTACGTACTTATGTTTCCATTTAGGCTACACTTTCTTGTGCAATATTTGAGGTTTTTCTTCAATGTCATAAATTTCCTTGTGTGTTTTCCCCTAGGCTCCAACTCTGGCTAAAACATCATATGAGCAAAATCACAATCCATTGATCTGAATCATCTCTCACTGCTTATAAAATACAGGCTCAGGTTGTGAGTCAAGTCTTTTTATTTTTGCATCTGACTAGACACTTTGTTTTTGGGCCAACGTTATTAAAATATTTTGATAATATTTGATGACATAACCATCATAACTCACCAAGTCTGTGTATTCATGCTCATACAGCTGCAGGGTTTCCATTAAATTCTTCAACTGTGGCGGCCTGATTTGTCCCACAATAGTTTTAGAATGAATCAATAAAGTTTTCACGCTCTAAAGAACTGGTGTAAGTCAGTCTCGCTGCAGGTCAGAGTGCAGAAGCTGGACCCACAGCTGACGTTCAGTAATTCATCATTTCTTCAACTGCAGCAAATTAGACAAACTCTGCAGATTGAAACTGAATACATATAGTATAGTAGTAGTAGTTTATTTTGAGCACATAGAATCATCAGATAACAAAGAATCATACAACATGGTCAAAACAAATAAATAAATAAAAAAATTTTGCGCTCGAAAAGGAGTGGGAAGAAGTATAACTTATTGACTCCCACCCCCTTTTTACAACTAATAATCAAACTAGATCCGCCTCCTTTGCTTTGTTAACACACATTTTCCTCTGTATATTTTTTTTACAACAACACAAAACATCCATAAAAACCATTCATATACACTTTTTTTTTTTAGTCGCCTCATACACAATCAGATTTGCAATAATCAACCGTTTTCAATATAAACTATAATATACATATCCACCCCAAATATTTACTCCAAATACAATGATCAATAAATATGATAGTATCTTCCTATCATGATAACCAATTAACTATAATATCTTATTTTATACGTACTTCTAATGTTCTATATTTTGTTATTATAGTGGATTTATACATCCTTTTAAATGCACAGATTGAAGAAGACATTTTTAAGTTTTGCTCCAGATTATTCCACTGATGGACCCGTCTAACACAGATACACTGGCTTTTTATGTTTGTTCTACACTTAATTTTCTTGTAGATTTCAATTCCCCTTAAATTATAATTACTTTGCCTGGGCTCAAACACCTCCTGTAGACTGTAGGGGAGCATATGTTCATGGGGTTTATACAGTATAATAATTGTTATAAAGTGAAAAAAAATCACACTATCCTATGGACCTGTGCTAATGACAATGAAGATTTACCTATACGCATCCTTGGTAACCTCCTCCACCCCACCCCCATTTGATTAAAAAAAACAAACAAAAAAACAAAAACAAGGGAGCACATGTATGTATGTATGTATGTAAAATGTGTATGTCACTCAATAATTTATAAAGGAACTATGCATATAATATAATTTCTATTAATATACTTGTATTTTTGTTTTAATTAAAGTAATGTTTACTACAAGTATATTATTGAATATTCTGAATGATATTAAATACATATTATGATAAGTGTACAGGGTGGGGAAGCAACATTTACAATATTTTGAGGCAGGGATTGAAAGACAGTGTATGGCCAATTAGTTTATTGAAAGTCATGAGAATTTATTTGCCACAAGAAAATGTACATAATAGAAAATGTTTTTATTCTATGTGTCCTCCTTCTTTCTCAATAACTGCCTTCACACGCTTCCTGAAACTTGCGCAAGTGTTCCTCAAATATTGGGGTGACAACTTCTCCCATTCTTCTTTAATAGTATCTTCCAGACTTTCTCCTAATAGTTTTGCTCATAGTCATTCTCTTCTTTCCATTATAAACAGTCTTTATGGACACTCCAACTATTTTTGAAATCTCCTTTGGTGTGACGAGTGCATTCAGCAAATCACACACTCTTTGACGTTTGCTTTCCTGATTACTCATATGGGCAAAAGTTTCTGAAAAGGTATGGATAATAGTGTTAGGTATGATTATGACATCAATATATGTTTGGTTTCAAAACAATTGACGTAGTGCCTGCTGAGAAAAAACAACTAAATGTTCATTGTAAATTTTGCTTCCCCACCCTGTAATTATTATACATGGTAATGCAGTAATACTTCTACTGTATTCTATTATTTCTAATTTTAATTTTTTTGGAATGAAATGGAATTTAACGCCATAACCTTATTGAAGCCAAAGCTTTATTAAAGCTTTGGTTTCACATTAGTGAAGTTCAATTGTATTCATTTTATTAGTGTACGATGATAAAAAACAGTTTACAGTTACAGTTGTAAGTGATTTGAAGCAGTTATAACGTTCATTTTAAACACCCCTCCAGGGCTCCACTTCTGGACCCCACCATTCTCCTGCAACCCCCCTCTCCATTTTTTTCTGGATCCACCGCTGTAGTGACATTAACACTACAAACCCAGAGGTTACTGCGACACTCTCTGTAAAACACTGCACCATTTAAAACAAATGTTAGCAGAGTAGGAAAGTTATTGAAAGCACTGAAGCTGCAACTCCACCATAGCCTTCACCTAACAAATCTTACATATTGAACTGTTAGCCACTTCAATTAAATCCCAATTTGCACCCTAGCTTTTTCTTTCTTGAATAAATGCATCTTTTAAATGCATATCTGCTGCCCATCCCTGACCGTAATGACATTTGGTAAATGTGACAGAAGAACAGACTGAGACGGAGAGAGTGAAAAGAGAAGTGATGAGGAAGGAGACTGTGATGTGATCTCCACTGGTCTCCGATATGAGATGCTATTTCGGGCAATAAAGGAAAAGCCCCAGGGAAGCTGGTGTGGAGACGAGGGAACCGAGAACACTTCCAGAGAGACAGGGTGTCCAGGACATATGTAAGAGAGGGTGTGAAGATGTGGTTAAGCTGAAAACTAGTAGACATGGTAGACGATGGAGGACACTGTTGGATAAAGAAAGGATCCTGCCTCCATCATCATTATTCATTTATAGTTGTTTATTTTATAATTACATATGTCGTAGCGGTCTCTAGTACTGGTACTAACAACTGCAGTAGTAGTATATCCACAGTTAGTATTTGCAGTTGTAGTATTAACAGTTAACTGATAACACCTATGAGTATTTAGACTTTTTAACAGTTATATTTCAGTTTGTTATGATTTGATTTGATTTGATTTGATTTGATTTGATTCGACCTTTAGGACTCAGTACAGCAAGGATGTCAAACTCATTTTAGTTTAGGGGCTACATATGCACAATATGATATAAGATAATTTATTATTAATAATAATAATAATAATAATAATAATAATAATAATAATAATAATAATAATAATAATAATAATAACTGGTTTAGAGTGGAAAACCAAGTAAAATGACCTTATGAAAATGTAAATAACCTAAACTATCATGTACAACCTGAAATTTCTTCAGCAAAAATAAGTGCTATTTCAATAATATTATGTCTCAGCTCATTATTAAACACACTTAGAGATCATAGTGGATCTACAAATATACAAAACATTTTGTAACAGGCAGAATATGGGTAAAATTGCATAAATTTTTCTTTCGAAATTTTGGTTTGTTCATATCTGTTCAGGTTATTCACATTTTATTGTGAAAAATGCGAATATTTTCATAATGTAATTTTACTTTTGTCACATTAAACCACATTGTCAATACTTACAGGTTATTTTGCTATTATTTTACTTGAGATCACATCCGGCTCCTGAACTAAAATGAGTTCAACACCCTTGTTGTCATGATTTGCACAAATTCATCTTGCAGGCCGGATTGGACCATTTGGGGGGGGGCTGGTTTTGGCTCATGGGCGTTTACGTTTGACACTCCTGCAGTACAGTGAGAGGACGTCTTTCGTCTTTAAACATGAAAATCCTCTTTTTTTTTTTCTTTTGGAAACCATAAAGACCCAGAGCTACTTTTGTGGCAGTTCCCAAATGAATGTTTCTCTATATTTAACCTTTCTTAAGAGATTCATCACCATTTATAGTGATATTATCCTCTTTATTTTAAGTTTTTTCAGCGTATATCATGTATTTTCCTATATATAATTCACTGATCATGTAGATGTTCATTAAAGCTCGGAGTAAATTCAAAAGGTTATATCAAAACAGAGAAATATGTACATATATATATATATATATATATATATACAGGGTGGGGAAGCAAAATTTACAATGAACCTTTAGTTGTTTTTTCTCAGCAGGCACTACGTCAATTGTTTTGAAACCAAACATATATTGATGTCATAATCATACCTAACACTATTATCCATACCTTTTCAGAAACTTTTGCCCATATGAGTAATCAGGAAAGCAAACGTCAAAGAGTGTGTGATTTGCTGAATGCACTCGTCACACCAAAGGAGATTTCAAAAATAGTTGGAGTGTCCATAAAGACTGTTTATAATGGAAAGAAGAGAATGACTATGAGCAAAACTATTATGAGAAAGTCTGGAAGATACTATTAAAGAAGAATGGGAGAAGTTGTCACCCGAATATTTGAGGAACACTTGCGCAAGTTTCAGGAAGCGTGTGAAGGCAGTTATTGAGAAAGAAGGAGGACACATAGAATAAAAACATTTTCTATTATGTACATTTTCTTGTGGCAAATAAATTCTCATGACTTTCAATAAACTAATTGGTCATACACTGTCTTTCAATCCCTGCCTCAAAATATTGTAAATTTTGCTTCTCCACCCTGTATATATATATATATATATATATATATATATATATATATATATATATATATATATATATATATATATATATATATATACATATATATATATATATATATAATTTTTTTTTTTTTTTTTTTTTTTTCAGCAAAAACATCATTGACTAAACATAAAAATAAGTGTTTCCATCCACTGCCATTGATCAAACTCCAGGTTTTACTAGTGAATCAATGATTTTTTTTTCTCTCTATTTATCCTTTCTTAAGGGATTTATCACCATTTATTATAATATTATCCTCTGTATTTTGCATTTTTCTGTGAAAATCAGGCATTTTTTTTATATTTAACTTGTTGGTCATGAAGCTGTCCATAAAAGCTCAAAACTGAAAAAAAAGACAAAACTGAAGAAAAAATGATTTTCTCTGCAAATATATCAATAACTTAATATAATAACAACCATCTCCATCTACTGTCATTTATCTAATTCCATGGGTTTTACTAGTAAATCAATGTTGTAGAAGCTGACTATGTTTCTATGTTTCTACCGAGCCTCTGAACGTCCATATCTGATGACCTTTATAAGACGACAAACTGCATTTTACACCAATCATTTACATGTATTGATAGGATTAGTGGATCAATAGGTATTAAACAGTTTACATCAGTAGACGCTTATGTCTCCAGTGGATGTTTGGATGTTTATGAGTTAAATTAAAATCAGGAGGAATGTCAGGTGGCTCCCTTCACCACAGTCTCTACACTTTCTTTGGTTTGTAGAACACAACTACGACATGCATGAGTGTCGAGAACACACACACACACACATACACACACATAACAGCCTGCTTTGTGCGGCTTTAGTCGTTTTAGCGTCTTAGCTTTAACCTTTGCTTGACATCATAATCTTTGCAGCTTTGTGAGGTGTCAGCCGCTCCTCGAGGTCCATGTAGATATGGCATGGATAAATGGGAGACTGTACTCTGCAAAGGTCATATCTACCCACACAAAATGCAGAAAAATTTCTGAAAGGCAATTCACTTTTTAGCAATACTGTAGGTGAAACCTGCTTCAAACGCACTGAGGCGCAGCATCACGTGTTAGTTCTTCCAGTAACTGTGTGTTTAACTCTTTAACCCTTTCATGCATACTGGTCACTACAGTGGACAGTTATTCTACAACTGTTCTCTGGTATATTCATGGATTTTATTGTTTTAGTTCCATATCAGCCAACACAGTGGATCATCCCATACACTGACATTCATACTGTTACTGTAACTTTGCTGTTCTAAATAAACCTGATCTGCAGTAACATGTTTGAATGTAAATCAATTGCTTGTTATTAATATAGAGTGCAATTATAAACATTTTTTTTTGCATATTATCTCCATAAAGTGAGTAATAACTAGAATTAGAGTATGTTAAAATGACAAAACATCAGATTAACAGCATTTAAAAAAAAAAAAAACAACACAGTTTTCACATGTCAGTATGTCAGTAAATACATTTTTCTTTGTCAGATCCAGCATCAAAATGTGATTCAACAAAACTCATAGTAAAGACAGTAGAATATCAAGGGGAGCCTCATTGAAGTTTCCCTTGGCAAAGCAAATTTGTTCAGCACAAAAAGGCACCCAGACTACCATTCTGCTGTTAGGATGCTGGACAAGACAGGTTAAAAAAAAAAACTATTATTCCATAGTTTTCACAGAGTATGTCAATAAATACATGTTTCTTTGATTCAAAAATTAAACGCATGGTGTCCGGCTGAGTGGACATTTTTGCAACTCCATGAAAAATAGGTTCATAAAAAAAATAAATAAATAAAAAAATTCAGTGGCATTGTTTTTTTCATGCCTAAAGAGGAATTAAAACACTCAGGAAAAAAATCTTGACCTCTTTAATCCAATCAGCCTGCCTGCAGGCCGAAAAAAATATATTTATATTCATCTATTATAAAAATATAATAAATCAGGACAATGGATGTTTTTTTCAACTTTTGCTCAAAGTTTAGACCCTAATGTTAATAAAAGTACATCAAAAGTGTATTTTAGTGCAAACTTTAATGTTCAAACATGATTTTTAATCTTTGTGGGGTGAAATATACGCTATTAAAAATCTCCGACATGAACAATTAATTTATGCATATCATCGTCAATCCAGCCGAAAAAAAAAATTTAATTTCTCTTTTAGTTTGTTACAGTTTACTCAGGCATAGTAATAGATACAATATTTTAGACAATGGAAATAGATTCTGTGAGGTCTCTAAATGTCCATAGACACCAAGAACATCCATATGAACCTTATTATTGTGAAGTAATTCTTCATTTACTTTGGGTATGTCTTTTTAGGTGTTTTTCCTCTGAAAATATGGTCAGAGTTAAACAGGTTAAGGTTCTCATAATTCTCATGCATGAAAGGGTTAAAACCTGACGTGTCATCCCAGATACACCCTGCTCATCGGCAGTTTGGATGACTGTAACTCTTCCACTGTTTATGCAATTAGAAAAAGTCCAACAATTTCTGAAACCTGAGACGTTGCGCTTTATAGGTTTTATTGGGTTGCTACGGTAATTTCCCTCAAGCCGTTTTAGCAGAATTATAACATGCACTAAATTGTAAATGAATGTTAGATTTTGAAAGTTCTAAGCACTCTGGAAAAATGGGTAAAGTGACTCACTCACAGCATATTTCCTAATATTTTTATAGTCAAAATAAGAAGAAAAAAAAAAGTCCAGATGGACCATTTTAGGCTTAGAAACAAAAGGTTAAGAAATGACAGTATAAGTAAATCACCATTAACAACCTATATATCTACAGAGAACAGAACTGTATTTCCTGTAACTGTTTCATATCAGCACTAAAATAGAACCCGGGCTGCATTTCCATAGATAGCGATAATTACATGTCTAAAGATTTCCTCCGTGTATGGTTTTTAATGTTCTTTTTTTTATCTGACAGTGTTTTCTTCTTAAAGAATCTAGTCGACAGGTTTGTGTATAAATCTGGACTTGTGGATTAATCCCCCCCTTCCTCCTCCCCATATTATAAAACCTGTCTTCAACTGCCCCTAATCCCCCTAAGGAGTGTAGAGATTACCAAGATCCTCTGAATATCTCACATTTCTCACAAGAATACAAGATGCTGCGTGCTGTCATGGAGAAGATGTAGAGAAATACCAGACTTACGATCAGTTCTTCTAACATGCTTTATTTAACCCACAAAGACCCAAACATCCACTGGAGACCATAAGCATCTACTGATCTAAAATGTTTAATACCTGTTGATCCATTAATCTAATGAATCCATGTAAATAATCGGTGTAAAATACAGTTTGTCATCTTTTCATGGTCATCAGATCAGGCTCCGTAGTGAATATGGAAACCCCGTCATCGTCTATAACACAGGTGTCAAACATGCAGCCCGGGGACCAAATCTGGCCCGCCAAAGGGTCCAGTCCGGCCCACGGGATGAATTAGTGAAATGCAAAAATTACACTGAAGATATTAACAATCAGTGGTGTCAAAATCATTTTAACCCATAAAGACCCAAACATCCACCATCTACCAAAATAATTTACTGATCTAAACTGTATAATCATTGTTGATACACTAATCCATGTAAATAATTGGTGTAAATGCAGTGTGTTGTCTTTTCATGGTCATCAGATATGGCCCATTTGGACCTTTAGAGGCTTCGTAGTTACCATGGAAACACTGTCATCTTCTACAACATTGATTCACCAGTAAAATCCATGGAGTTTCATAAAAGACAGTGGATGAAGACAGTCTGTTTATGCTCAGTTAATGATACATTTTGCTGAATAAGTCACTTTTTCTTCAGTTTTCTCTATTTTTGATGTAATAATCCTTAACTTTACTCTGAGCTTTTATGAACAGCGACATGATTAGTAAATTAAATGTAGAAAAATACCTGATTTCACTGAAAAAAAAAACACAAAATACAGAAGATAATGTCACAATAAATGGCGATAAATCACTTAAGGACAATAAAATATAGAGGAAAATTAATTTGGAAACTGCCACAAATGTCACACTGGGTCCTTATGGGTTAATTCAGGTTCCACATACAGACACATACAGTCCAATTAGATTTTAAGTTTGTCAGATTAGTAAAATATTATCATAATAACCTATAAATCACAGGTGTCAAACATGCGGCCCAGGGGCCAAATCTGGCCCGCCAAAGGGTCCAGTCCGGCCCTCGGGATGAATTAGTGAAATGCAAAAATTACACTGAAGATATTAACAATCCTTTTAGTTCAGGTTCCACATTCAGACCAATTCAATCTCAAGAAGGCAGGACCAGTTAAATACTATCATAATAACATAAAAATAATGACAACTCCAAATGTTTCTCTTTGTAAATATAAATATTTTCATGTATTTACATTAAAACAAAGTATAATTTTGCAAAAAAATGCGAATAACCTGAAATGTCTTAAGAGAAGTAAGTACAATTTTAACAATATTCTGCTTGTTATTAATGTTTTGTGTATTTGTAGATCCACATGATCTGTAAGTTATAATGTACATGTGTAGATGATAAACTGAGGCAGAATATTGTTAAAAATACACTTATTTTTTCAGTTTGTACATGTTATTCACATTGTTTGAAAGGATAGTTTGTAGATGTAAACCTGTTCATAATGTAAATTAACTTTTTTTGCTCTAAAACGTAGAGAAAAATTTGGAGTTGACATTATTTATATATTATTATGATATTATTTTACTGGTCCGGCCCACTTCAGATCAAATTTAGCTGAATGTGGCCCCTGAACTAAAATGAGTTTGACACCCCTGCTATAAATAATGACAACCCCAAATTTTCTTTGTTTTTCTGGTGTGAAGAAGTAAAATTACATGAAAATAATTACATTACCAAAAGATACTTTTACAAAAAATATGAATAACCTGAACAAATATGAACAAACGGAAATGTCTTAAGAAAAGTAAATGCAATTTTACTAATATTCTGCCTGTTATTAAATGTTTTGTCCCATTGTAACGCACATGTGTAAATGATAAACTGATAAACCGAGGGATAATAGTGTAAAAATTGCACTCGTTTTTCTTAAGACAATTCAAGTTGTTCATATTATTCAGATTTTTAAGGAAACTTTGTAGATGTAAACCTTATCATAATATAATTTTATTTTTTTTCACTGTTATTATTTTACTGGTCCGGCCCACTTCAGATCAACTTGGGCTGAATGTGGCCCCTGAACTAAAATGAGTTTGACACCCCTGGTCTATGACATTGATTCACCAGTTAAACCCATGGAGTTTAATAAATGACAGTGGATGGAGACACTTGGTTTATGTTTAATTAATGATATATTTTACATTTTAAAAAATCACTTTCTCTTCAGTTTTCTCTGTTTTTGATAAAATAACGCTCAACTTTAATCTGAGCTTTTATGGACATTTACATGATGAGTGACTTAAATATAAGAAAATACCAGATTTTTCCCTTAAAAACACAAAATACAGAGCATAATATTATAGCAAATGGTGATAAATCATTTAACAAAAGTTAGAGAGAAAAAATCATTTGTGAACTTCCACAAAAGCAGTTCTAGGTCTTTATGGGTTCAATGAAGGTCTATTATATAGTATTAACCACCAACCGGACTATTTATTTCTTTGCTTTTGTCATCAAACAGACTGACTACAGGGCTTTACTGATAGTACAGAGACTGACAAGTGATTTAAAAAAGCTCCTTCATATGCAGCCAATATGCAGTCACAGTCCATCATGAAAATTCAAAGGAATGACTTCACTGTGGCTTCATGAGGTGCAAACAACCAAGAAATATTTACAAGGGAATAAAGTTGCAGTTTATTGTAGAACAGTTTTAAGTAGTAGGAAAAAATACACACCCAAAACACAGAAAATTTGTCATTGTTACTTTCTCCAAAGTCTGTTCTGAGTCATTAAAGGTGTCTCTACAGCCTTAGCATAAACAAATGTGTTGATTTTCACCTTTTTTAATTAATTTTTAATTTATTTTGTCTCCGTCTTGAAAAATGAGGTGTAATATGCCAGGATAATAGCTGTTTTGGTGCAGGTGACAAGCGTGGTTGTCATTTAACAGTCATTTAACACAAAACTATGTATTTTCAAACACTACGGTTATTAAATGTAAACCTCCTTGTACTGTTTTATACAAAACAAATAATTTTTGGTCCAGCAGTATATACAACTCTACCCAGTAAATTATCTAAAATATATCTATACATATACATATATGTTGTATTATATTAAAATATTATAATATAAAAAGCTATTTATTATTATTTATTATAATTACTATTAATTTATTATTACTACTTGGCTGTTGTTTCTACTAGTACTTTCCAAAGTGCAACTGCAATTTTTCAGTAGTTTTTTAGAGTTATTGTTTTGCTGTTTTCTTGTGGTATTTCTTGTGTGTATATTCAGTGTTTGTGCTGCTATTGGAACCTCAATTTCTTGAGGGCCCTGCCACACAGAGCAATAAAGTTCTATCTAATCTAATGTAATCTAATCTAATTTAATACAATCTAATCTAATTTAATCTAATCTAAAACTGACTAAATTATAACATTAAGATGCTCTAACATGAAAACAATATTTCTATTATAACTGAAAAGAGCTTTAAATCACAATTTGCTTGAAACACCTGCATGGTTTTGCTAAAGCAGCATGTTGAATGTACGTTGTTCTGTTTCTATTTTTCTTTTCTAATAAGTACAGGATCTGAAGACTCATTCAAATAGAAGATTTAAAATGTACTTCTGTTCTGTGCAGTGTTTTGACCGTGGAGGAGTCAGTAAAAATGGATGTTACAGTAATGCATAATGAATGGTTTAATATTTGTGTCCTGAGGTGAGACAAAATTTCTTTTTTGGGCATTAAGCTGAAAAGATGAGAAGCAGTAATATTATTTTCATTTTAATCAAATCGTCTCTATATGAACATTTTTGTTTATTGGTGATTTGTTGAGTAAATGACATTATGACCTGCATCACTCTGCCAATGTTTATTTCAGAGTAATGACCATTCTCCTGTTCATTATTTCTTCATATGTGTTTGGATAAACGTAATTTTGCTTATTATTATTGGGATCATCTTGTGTTCAATATTCACCTTTAAAAAAAAAAAAAAAAAACTTGCAACACACTAAAAAGTGAGAAAAAGAAGCTGATAATTGGTCATATGATTCAATTTTTTTTCACACACATTTTCATGAGGAAACCTGAGGAAGCTTTTGGCAAAACATGTTGTTTGCTCCTTACATATTGTTTTTTGTCACTCTCTGAAAGTGATTCACCTGCTACACAATTAAGACATCGTCTGAAACCTGCAAACGAGTGAGAGAGAAATCATTTAAAACCATGGGCATGTACTTGTAGAAATACTCTTACTAGGTGTGATATTCACCAATTGGAAGCGCATGAAAAAAACTAACAAAATCATTATTATTTTTAGATGAGTACACTCAAATGTATAGGCAGCTGCTTTTTATAGTTTAAGTTCCATTGTGACTAGAAATGCAAGTGCCGTTGTACTTTGAACACATCGAGAATATGTTTGGGGTTTTTTTTAAATCAGTTTCACTGTGTGTGCCTTGAGCAATTATAGGAGCTGATGGTTTGTAAAACTGATATCTCTAAAAACTCACTGCATTATGTAAATTTGATTAAGCTTTTATACTATATATACATATATATACATATATATGTGTGTGTGTGTGTGTGTGTGTGTGTGTGTGTGTGTGTGTATATATATATATATATATATATATATATATATATATATATATATATATATATATATATGTATATATATACACACATATATAAAATTCCACTTGCACAGCACTCCTGCCCACAGAGGTCAAAACTAATCCAACATTAACACTTTAACATAATTTCAATGAAACGTGCTGCTGTCTGCGTCTGTTTCAGTATCATAAAAGCTCCTGTGAGTATGTGCTTGTTTTCCTTTTCTTCAGTGGTTTTGCTTTACTATGTGTTTTAGGGTCAAAACAGGGTGGAATAACAATAAAAGTTTAAGACAGGAATTGAACTTTTACAGGTTTTGACTAAATAAGGCACTCAGAATGTACACCAATAAGAGATTTAGGATGTTGAACATGAACTGTGAACTGGAACACACTGAACAACAAGGATTTGATTTTTGGCCCAGTATTTTTTGTTTTGGGGCTATTTTTCTAAATCAGTCCAGCTGCTTTTTGATACCTGGGGCTCATTTCTGCACTAGTTCGTTAAATCGTTAAGCCCAGCGCAACGCAAAATGCGTCTATTTAACGCATTTTGCGCTATCCCGTTTCTGGGCTCGCTCTTTGTCCGTTAACAACTAGAGCAATGCAAAATGCATTTGTGTGTTAGTTCGTTAACCCCAACGCAACGCAAAATGCGCTATCCCGTTTCTGGGCTAGTTGGTTAAAAGTGAGCGCTCGCCCAGTTCCTCGCTAAAGAGCTGATTTTAACGCGGACCTCTGAGGTCCATGTTAGAATGAGGATGCATTCTTGTAGCTTCATTTCACGACGTTTCTGTCATGTATTTCCTTTGAAATATTATTTACATTTGTAGAAAAACATTTTTAACACAAGTCTGACAATTTATTTAACGATATCAGATTTTTTCCATGGACATTTTGCACCAACAAAAACGAATTTACCGAGTGAGGATTGATCTGCTCACTGAATTTTATTTTCTATGGATTTATGGATAACTAGAAAAGCACTCGGAGAGTGCAGACCTCCGCTGAGGCTGATCAGCCCCCCCCCCCCCCCCCCCCCCCATCACCACCAAAATTTAATCATTTGTTCCTTGTGCCAGTATCAATATTTCCTGAAATTTTCATTCAAATCCGTCCATAACTGTTTGAGTTATCTTGCACACGGACAGACAGACAGACAAACCAACGCCGGCAAAAACATAACCTCCTTGGCGGAGGTAAATATAGATTAGTTTAGGACAAAGTGTGTGTGGCTTTGAGAGATGAATGAATGAATGAATGAATGAAAACCGTATGGGATCAGAGCCATGAACTGGTGACACACACACCAGGAGGTGTGTGTGTGTGCCTGTGCGTGCGCCTAATGAGATATGAGCGTGTGGAAGAGAGGAATGGAACAGCATTCAGTTTTTCTATATAATCTGTTTGTCCTGTTGTTGCCGTGGTTACGGCCAACAGTGACCATTTAGAGTTCTGTTAATGAAGTCATCAGTGGAATAACTGGGGTCATCCTCAGATGTCCAGCCGGACGCACCATATATATGTGTAAATAATTCAGTTCAGTTCAGGTCAGTGTGTGTGTGTGTGTGTGTGTGTGTGGGGGGGGTGCAGACAGCTGAGGGGGTCCATCTATAGTCAGATGAGGGTGAGGAGGTCCATCCAGACAGGTGAGGGTAAGGGAGGAGCTCACAGATCCGTGGTCACAGATATCCTCTAATACTTCTTCATTCTACCCATAGTGCTGTCAGATCAGATGACTGGAAACAGCAGGAGTGGAGGCGTTGTTCTGCGTTAAATAGTGAACGCACCTGTTTAGCGCACCCTTCAACGCAAATAGTTAGTGAACGATGGCTTAGCCAACGAAATGAGCGCGGAATGGATTTTGGGTTCGTTAAGCCTCTGCGTTCACCGACCCATCGTTCGCTCTCAATTTGCGCTGAGGGGCGCACAAACGGCTGCGTTCACTATTTAACCCAGAAACGTACCCCTGGTTGAACTCCAGAAAGCAGTTACTCAGTAATACTCAGTAAAAACACAGTTAATGAAGTAAAGGAAAATCACGACAAGACTCCAAACAACAGTAAAAACAAAACATAATGTGCGTGCACTTGAAAACCCTCAGCCTGACTTATCAGGTGCACTACAGCCCCCAGTGGCCTGACTTATCAGTGCATGGCAAAGTTTTTGGAGAGATGGACGAACGGACGACCAGCTAATAATAACACCCTGCAGTCAGTGTGGCCGAGGGTAAAAACCACAAGGAAAACAATGTAAAAAAAATTCTTAACCATCTACTTTTATAGCGAGTCGGTGTCACTCACTGTTCTGCCCCCCCCCCACATTACACAGGCCATGGGGGGTGCACTGAGCATGCTCAGGTGTCTACGAAAAGAACACGGTCTATTCTATCAGCACGTTCTAAATTTTTTCCTATTGAGCACACGGTTGAACTTTTATGAAAATTTAAAATGAATCATACATCCAGAACACTCACCACAGACACGTCAGGGGTTAAAGGGTTAATATTGTCAATCAGCCGTGAGCCCTGTGGGTTGCTTCTCATCAGTTTGGCATGACTGACTGAGCATAAATGCACATATGCCAAGTCATGTAAGCAATGAATTGTAAATGCAGAGAGAGACAGGCTGATGAAGTTATATAAAGATATCAACGTAACATAGGCCCACCTGATATCACACTTTGTTAGCGATTTGATGTCATTTCTGACCCTGATTCATGGTGGTTGTGTAAGAAAAACGGGTATTGACATAAGACTTAAACTTTTAAGAGATTTTTCATGCCTACATCACAACATCAGGCTGCAGCAATGAATCTCCCAAAGCACCCTGTACTTTCACCCTATTTGCCAAAAATAAAAATCTAGTGTCAGGTACTGCATATACGCTTTTCCACCTACAAGAAGTGACGAATCACACTTGAGTGAAATGCAAACTGTCTTCTAAACAGCTCACAGATAGATCTGTACCGAATCCAACTTACCAGTATTCCTCTCCTCATCATCTCTCCTTTTAATGTCGCATTTCACAGATCTTCTGCGTGCAGTTTCGAAGATTTCACTTGACATTATTTGACATCATTTATCAGAAAACCTGTCATATCCACTTTTTTTTTAACGACAGTGTGTGTTTGTCAGCAGCTTGATGTGTGAGCTTAGAGGCTGGGATTGGAGTGAAAAGCAGTGTTGACAGTGAAAGGGCAGCATTAGGACATAAGACATCTGAAAATGACTTCCTGCTACAAATTTCTCAATAATGTACATCCTGCACTGAAATCTCTGCATACGGCTCTCGTCATCTGAGGATTTAAACTGAGTCAGTGTAACTGCAAGCAGATTAATGTCAAAAACTTGCAACCAGATTTTTTATTTCCATATAACATTTCAGAGAAACATGGTTTTGGAGCAAAGCTACATAAAATTGGCCTCATAGCATAATTGCCAAAGTCATCCACTATATGGACAAAAGTATTGGGACACGTTGAATTCAGGTGTTTCTTTTCTAACAGGGGTCTGGGCTACAAAACAATAATGACAAATGCCATACCATAGTTTTATATTGGGATAAATATAAATATAAATAAATAGTTATTTTTGCTTCCAAAATGCCTCAGAGATGGTTTTTACTTAATTTCGCTGAACACTGATATACTTTTTTAATCCATATGATTTTAAATGTTCTACCTCTAAATTTCTAAAATATTTTTCATGCTCTGACTGTAAATAATATTTTTTCTACAACTAACCATCTACTTTCTTCACATCTCACTTAGGAAGAAATATTTCGCATTAAACTTTAAGGAAATATTGCTGTTTATAAACTACACGGACAAAAATTCTGGGACATATCATGACTACAGCTTGTAAGATGTCCTGTTCATGCTGATTTGAGATATAAACCTCAATATTAATAACACTGGTCAACAACAAATTTATTGTTTAAGTTTTTTGAGCTGATTTAGGATAATTTTGGTGTGCTGAATCCAAAAAGCACATTCATTTTGCTCAATCAGGTCAGCTTTCTGAACTATGCTACATATTGGCTTTTTAACATTTTTGCTTAAATTTTTGGGCATTTTCACATCATATGATACAAAATTCTTTCATATTTCTTGCAATAAACAAGTTCTGAAGATTTTACTTTTGCCAATTTATGATTAATTTTTGTTTTTAATATTACAGGTGAATGAAATGGCTTCGACTAGAAGATCTTGCAAAAATAAGCCTGACGTATTCTGCTACGTCTGCGGTGAATACACCATTGTACCTAACAGGAATCAAGTGATCAAATGATTTTTTGTCTCTTAAAACCTATTTTGGATGAGAACTATATAAAAAATGAACTGATAAAGTCGCAAAAATGTAATCAATTTTGTGAGAAGATCAAATTTTTCAAAATCAAATTAGCAAAAAAACCTGACCTGATTGAGAAAAACAGATGTCATTTTTGGATTTAGCGGTGCAAAATGGTCCTAATTCAGTTGAAAACACCTAGACAACTTGCAAAAAACATTTTTTTGTAACCCAGTGTAATCAATGTGATATTCATCACCTCTGTTAGAAAAGAAACACCTGAATTCAATGTGTCCCAATATTTTTGTCCATATGCTATGAGGTTAACGAGATGTAGTAAATACATTTTAAACAGCAGTGTTTCTTCATGTTCACCTGTGCGTTAATCCTATATCTTACCTACCTCCTGTACTTGCATATTTTTGTATATTTTCAAGTTTAAACTGTCATCAGAAACAGGGTGCAATCGCCAAATTAATAGTTTAAACTGGTCAGAATCTTAAATGTGCCTACAATGAACTGGGCTAATTAGACTCGGGCTGATCTCCAATGTGTACGGCCTGTATTCTTGGCTCTAATCTGAAATAATGAGGTCAGTAATAAGGTTACACTCTCTGACTGCTCAGTGTGAGGCCAGCCGCTGAGGATAAACAGGGCAGCTCGGCAATTGAAACAGGTTTGACGTCTGGCCTTACAGCAATTTTGTTGCCCGCTGTGATGCGAATGCTGTCACCCCATGCTGCGAGTAGAACCAGCAGTGTGCCTATCAAAAAATACTTGAACTGGCCTTATATTACTCAGTCACTTGCATGTTAAGAGGGAAAATGGTCTGACACCGGCAGGGTGGAAAGCAAGTTCACACACCAAAAGCCACTTAAGTTAATATAATGAATGCATGACGGAGGAAATGTAGCAAAAAGGGAGAGAGAATAAGAAAAGTTAAGAACAAGAGCAGTAAAAATTAGCATAAAAATTTTGAAATGTAGGTAAAAGTACAACAAAAAAGTCTAAAAATCAAGAAAAGTTCATAAAACCAGAAGTAGAAATGTATAAAAAATTAAGAGAAACTCATTAAAAGAGCAGCAAAAAGGCATAAAAATCAAGAAAAGCTCATTAAGAAAGCAGAAAAAACTATACAGACCAAGGAAAGTTAATTAAAGCTCCAGAAAAGAGGAGTTTGCTTATATATGTGCAGTATTTTGATCAAATTAAGTAGCACCAGTTAGCTGAAATGGCTTCTAAACATGAGCTAAATTCAGCTCTGATTTGACAAAGACGTGTTAAAGCTCTGCCACTAATGTGTTTTATCAAAACTGAGGCCGGTTGCTATGCCGACTCCTCTTGTAACCAAGGAGCTAATTAGTAATGTTTCTCTTATTTTCTTGGCTTATATTCATGTGAAAAAGAAACTTGTCCGACCTCTACATATTATACAGTGCTATGTACATTGAAAATGACCCACAGTCACAGTCGTTTGGGTCCTGTCATGGTATTGTGGTTGATGTTTTTGCTGGTTTCTGGGTGTGTAGGAAAAGAGGTGATTTCAAGGTGACTATAAAGTGCTTAAAAGCGGACAGATGGTGCTGCTGTATTCAGAGCAGACCAGCAGGCCAACATACAGGACGCCTATTCTGATCATAAAGTACGCTAATGAGGTGAATCCACGAAGAAGCTGTTACGCATTACATGTGATAACCTTGAACCACGAAAAAACAACAAGAGGAGGATGTTTTTGTAATAGTTTCAGAAGACATTCAGGAATTTTTAGGCACACCTCACCTCATTTCACACACCCCGGAGACCCAATATACATGTATGCATTTCATTGCGGGACAGAAAGTAGGGAAATGAGGTAGCAGCAGCAGCAGCAGCAGTAGCAGTAGTGGACGCTGTTAGTTCAGGAGGAATATGTAGGAATATATGAGGGTCTGAGGTCTGGGATAAGACGCTCTGCAAACTACTTCACACCCTGCTGGATGTAGCCTTAGGGTAGGAGTAGGCGTCATTCGTTCCTGTGATGTTTGATCCCTGCACTCCCAGAGCTATAAGTGACTTGTATAAGATGAGAGTCATCCTTCTATATCCATGTGATTCTGCTAAGTTGGATTGCCTTTTGTACTAGAAAAAACAATCAAGTGCTTTTAAAAAATACATGAAAGGATAGATGGGATCTATTCATCCTCGTAATCAATCATTATCTCTGAACTTCAGGTTCTTTGTGCAAAGCAAAGGGGATTATATGTATTGCTAAAACAGCTATAATGCTGTTTCCTCTCTTGACCCCGTACAGGATGAAAAGGGGAAGAATAATAGGATCAGAGATGAAATAGAAAGGCAGACCTGTCTAACAGAATAAAACATTAAATATTGTATTAAGATGAGGACGGGCCGCCATCGTACAAGCACACACATGCTTAGTTTCATCCCCTGTGCTGCCGTTATCATCTGCATCAGAGTCCATCACGCCGGGGCGACGTGGCCTGAGGTGACAGAACAAGAATCTTTCAGGTCCGATAAAGCTTCAACAGCAACGCAAAATAAGCTCTGCACAACCCCGCTTTTAATTTAAAATGACAGCAAGGCTTCATTTAATTGTTCGCCTATTTCAAGACCAATTAAAGTCGCCTACTGGTGTTCTCATGTTTTTTTTTTTTTTGTTTTTTTTTTAAGTCTTTCTGTGGACAGCAAATCAAGTAGGCATTATCCTTCGGAAATGAGAACCTCCCGACATATCGGTGGCTGAGTTATGACTCATAACTTGTCCGACAAATTCACATGTATAGAATGAGTTATGACTCACATGGTGTGTTTGGCTCAAATCTGATACCTTTCAGTGGAAGGAAAAAATATATAAATAAACCTGCATATGTAACTGCTGTGCGCACAAACCCACAGAAGTGAGTGCTTAGGAAGGACACACAATTCAAAAGCAGCAAGGACACTGCTGAGGAATATGGACAGAAATATCATAATTAGGGATGGAAGAAAACAGATATGCTGGACTATCGCATGATTACGTATTGTGTTACATATCAGTTTCTAAAAATACTGTATAGGGTTCCAATTAATAGCTTATATGCAGTTATTTGGGGTGTACATGTGCTGCAAATTTTATCCCACTTTCCAGGAATGTGAATATTAACAACTGGTTCATCATCATGGTTTAAAACTTTCCCTATTAGATACAGGTAGCATACGACCTGACTGAAGACCTGAGACACAGAACCACAGGTACTGGACCCAGAATTGATCCCTCACCAGAACTCTGCTTTTTGTGACTTGCCTGAAGACCACTGACAAAAGCGATCCGATATAATCCAACATTTTTACATCTTAAGGCGAAGACACACCAACCTGACTGCCAATCGTCGCCAAAAAAGGTAGCCTGACCATCAGTCACCCTCTGTCTCCCCGACATGGTCAAAAAACGTGTGAAGAACACACCAAATTGACTACCGACTTCAGCGTATGTTCTGCGCTCATGCGGTAAAACCGGAAAATGACGGAACATCTCCCTAAACGCAGAGCTTGCTTTCATCAGTCATTGTTGTCAGCAGAGAGTGTTGAGTAGTCAAGAAGGGTTGTTGTACTTGTTAAATGGATGGCTAGTAATAAGAAGATACTGGTGCTGTCAGCTCTCGGGCTTTATCTTGTGAAAGAAGAAAGATGTCACAGGCAAAAACTAAGGAGAAATCGCACTATGCTAACAATGCTAACAGCGTCCACTTCATGGAATGAATGAAGTTCATAGGCAACAATGACTGGCACTCATTCAGATACGATACAAACAGATAATGGCCTATTATAGAAGACAATAATAGCGTGAAGTACCTTGGCATAGCTGTACTCTAGAGCCGGACCGCTTAATCGGCCGGCCGATTAATCGGGCCGATTATAGCATATCACCAATTAATCAACATCGGCCAATATGTAGCATATATATTAACTTTTTTTGCTGCATGGAGATTCTGTCACTCGCTGCTCCTGTGTGTGTGTGTGTGTGTGTGTGTGTGTGTGTGTGTGTGTGTGTGTGTGTGTGTGTGTGTGTGTGTGTGTGTGTGTGTGCTGCCCAGAGAATAAGAGGAACTTTAAAGTGAGTTAGTTTCACTTTCACTCCTGCTCAGACAATGACGCTATGACCCCCCCACACACACAATCACCCCAGCGAAAATCACAGACTGCTACTGCGCGCTCTGAAGAGGATGGACCGCTAAACCCCTCCCTCCGAAAATCACCCCCCCCCCCCCCCCCCCGTCTTATGAAGTATTCACCCCCCCACACACACCCATGTCCATGCACTTCCTGTCTACTTCACAGTTTCATTCTGCAGACAGGCCTGGGTGTTAATAATGTAGGGGAGACTGGAGACAGTTGTAACACGGGTCTTGCAATTGCTCCAATCAGGAACAACTTAGGACTCATCTAATTCACTCTGCACATGCTCAGTTTAGTCCTTAGTCCACATAAGAAGTTGTAGTGCCATGAGGCAGACACATCCAAATTTGTGAGTGAAAACAGAATTATGTGCTCAGTCATATTTTTTGCTCTAATGATTTTTGTGATTGCATAGTTTGCATTTGAAAGTTGTGTCAATTATATTTGTGAGATAAACAAAGATTTATGCAACTGTTTATCCACCTGTCCACAATTATCTAATATAAGATTATTATATCCTGTGTAGATCAGTGTTCTTATTTCATATATCGGCCAATATATCGGTTATCGGCCGATATATTGGATATCGGCTTTTTTTAGCCCCCAGTATCGGTATCGGCATCGGCCCCAAAAATCCCATATTGGTCGTGCTCTACTGTATTCACATGTAAACTTCTCTGTCACTGATTCACTAGTCAAGGGCTATCCCTCCACCAATTAGACTGGTCCAACTGAATGACAGGTAGTGGCCAATTCCACATCTTGAATCGGCCGCAAAGACTGGTAACCACAGTAATGACAGCCGATCACACAGAACACGTCAAACAGACTCATGTCACCGACCTGACATGCCCGACTGCCCGATGTTGTCCGACCGCCGAAAATCAGGTTGGTGTATCTTCACCTTTAGATTACTCTTATGTAGATATTCACCGAAGTCAACTGTCCCTATAAACTAAAGAAATAAATTAAAGACAGTGGTTTCACCTATTTTATCAGTTAACTTTAGCTTTTTACCCCTCAGCCGAGGGGTATTGCAATCGTTTTGTCATCTTTCTGTCCATCTGTCCGTCCGTCTGTCTGTCCATTCAATGACACAATTGCATTATCTGAAGAATGCATTGAGATATCTGCACCAAATTTATACTGTAAATGCATCTTAGCATGGAGCACAAGCCTCTTGAAAATGGGTGACCTTGATCTACTTTTTCAAGGTCAAATGGCCTTGTGCAGTTATAATATCTGAGTACTTTCAAATATACATATGTATATAATAAGTTTTACACAAAGACAATCTAATCTAAATTATAGGGCAGTAACTTTCAACAGAATCTTACACTATATTTGGCCAAAGGGTATTAAAAGCGTACAGCGCATTATGTTTTATACTTGTTTCTTGATTTGATTCAAGGATTTTTAGTGTCCACTTATGTCTGCACATGGGAAAATATGGCCAAAAATGCTGTCAAGATAAACATTTTCACTCCAAAAATATTTTAAATCATTGTTTCATTCAAGATTAGTAGTTATTTGTGTTTTAAAATGATTCTTTATAATACAAAGTAGAATAATTCAGAAATCTAGGAGAAGATGCAAAACTTTAATAGAGATAAAAATCCAGTTAAACAACAAAACATTGACAGGTTTGGTGTGTTTCAGATGATGGCTTGATAAATATAAATATATATCATGTTTTACTCATTTCCCTTGCATTTAGTCACAGTTTTCAATGCGCAAACCTTTCCACCTTTCAAGTTTGTTTTTAATGATTGAAAATGTGCTTAAAAACCAACTCAACACTTTGGTGGAAATCCAATTAGTGGATCAGTTTTTGCTGTGCTTAAATCCCCCGACTTACGGATGGGTAAGTCATTAAAATAATAAGGAACAGCACTGTCAAAACTTTTCAACGCCGCAAGCATCTGTTTCAAATGGTCCATTTATCATGAAATACAGTATTTTACAGAAGGCGTTGCACACAGGCATTGCTAGTATAGACTGCTTGGCTATCGAGGTTATCTCAGTCTGTTTATTATAATACTTTAGCATCTGCGCTAAAGTGTTCGGTTACAGTCCACCCTAACTTACATGTTGTTTTGCTGCTGTTTGACAAAATACTGATGAATTACCATAAACCTGTCAGCTGCAGATCTGGTTTCTGAACTCCAAAGTACAGGGAGTCTAATTTACTCAGATGACTGAGTTACATGTGAGTGTAAAAACGTTTTTGAATCATTGCAAAGGTTTGATGGGACAGATGAATCCACCACAGTCTGTGTAATTAACCCATAAAGACTCAAACATCCACCGGTAACCAAAATACATCTACTGATCTAAAATGTTTAATACTAGGGATGTTAATAATGATTTTGGCATAAAAATGTAATATCGGTGAATATCGTTAATGTTTTTTTTGCCTATCATTAAAACCGATAAAATATTGCCTTGATTTCGCCAGCATTTACCGACGCATAAATGAAGCACTGTTTGTAGCTGAAAGAAATGTGCAGTTTTCAAAATTGTACAGTAGAGTTGCCACACTGTAATAGACTCATGGAGGGAGGGAGAGAAAATAAATAAATATGGCATTTTTTCCACAACTTAAGTTGAAGTATGTATTCTTTGCACAGACAGTGTTTACATTTTAAAAGCCTTGTTGCATTTGAGAATGCATCCAATGGGGCATCACAGTAAAATTAGGCATGATGTGTTCATTCCATGACAGGAGATATGTGATGTCACCTAAAATTAGTTTAATATCCCACATATATCGGCAGCGGTATCGGTAGATATCGCAATCGGAAATTAGGCGTTGGACAATATCGGCATATCATTTTTTGGCAAAAAAGCCAATATCGGACATCCCTATTTAATACCTATCAATCCATATAAATAATTGGTGTAAAATGCAGTTCGTCATCTTTTCATGGTCATCAGATATGGCCCATTTGGACGTTCAGAGGCTCCATAGTGAACGTGGAAACACCATCTTCTACAACATTGATTCACCAGTAAAACCCATGGAGTTTGATAAATGACAGTTCAGGGAAACACTTGGTGTATGTTCAGTTAATGATATATTTGACTGAAAAATTCAGTTTTTCTTCACTGTTCTCTGTTTCTGATATAATAACTCTCAACTTAAATTAGAGATTTTATAGACATTTACATGATCAGTAAATTAAATATAGAGAAATAGGTGATTTTCACTCTTAAAATGCAGCATACAGAGGATAATTTTGTGATAAATGGGAAGAAATCACATAAAGATTAAAAACAGAGAAAAAAAAATCATTTGGGATCTGCTACAAAAGTAACACTGGGTCTTTATGGGTTAATGGCAAACTGCATCTAATTTTAAAGGAAAATGTCTACTAGTGTTTACGTCATCCCAATATTGTCAATATGGTAATGATCACATAACTCTCCTACATTTTACACGCAAAACTGTGATTCAGATCATATGTTGTGATGCTTCCTTTTAACGTCATCATATGATCTTTTGGCCAGAACCACCCGACCACTATAAAATAAGGCAGCCCTGAGTGTTAAAAAGGCTATAAGAAATGCAAAAGCAGATCCCAATGTGATGACTGCTTTAAAATGTGGCCAAAAAAAAAAAAAAAATGTGTATGCCATCTATGTACTACACCTCTTTTGCTAAAAGTAGATAAAAAAAAAGGCAGAAAATCTCAATAATAATATATTTAATCATAAATCTGCATCATGATACTTTTTGCATTTATAGATTCTTGCCAATACCCAGACCTAGTCACAATGAGTGCTGTTAAACATAAATATACAGAAATTTGTCCTTGAACGAGGCACTGAATCACTAATTGGTTCAGGCGCGCTGCTCCATAGCTTTCGGTGACCTTTGACCTCCCTGTGGAGAGGCCCCGGCAGGAAGAGTGTTTCACTGCATGAGTCAGTGAAGTATCAGATTATCAGCAAGCGCTTATCAATATGCTCAGCAATGTATCATACTATAGGGGTCATTGTGTGGTGCTGGGATAATTGACCAGCTCTAGAGATGCTGTTATAAGCCACAATAAAAAAAAAAAAAAAGAAACAAAAACTCAGCTAAAAGTCAACATTCACATGTGTTAATTCTCCGCTCATTAACTGTGAGTGGAAACATGAGTCACCGATCAACAGTTTCCCTGTCAGAATAATTGTTCATTAAAAGAAATCCTGATTCGATTCAGAAGGACTAGCTGTGTAAGGCTATCAGGAAATATATTTCACAAAGCTGTGTCTCTAATCAGCCGCAACAAAGTGACAATGTTAATGAGTGCTGGTTTTCACTGACTTTTGTACGGACTTGACAAGTGTTGACTGGAGTGTTGTTGATTCACTCAAAGTGCTGATATGGCTCCGAGGCACCTCTTCAAAACTATTTAAAAGCGTTAAATTAACTCTGATGGCTGGCACACAGGACAGCTAATGGATTGGAAGGATTCTTGAAGGCACTCTCTGCCCTTGTCAACTGTCTTTAACCCTTTAACTCCTGACGTGTCTGTGGTGAACGTTGTGAATTTGTGGTTTGTTTTAAATATTCATAAAAATTTAAGCATTTGCTCAATAGGAAAAATTTCAAAATGTGCTGATAGAATAGACCTCGTTCTTTCCATACATATCTGTGCATGCTCAGTGCACCCCCTGACCGCCTGTGGAATAAATAGGGGGCAAAACACAGAGCAGTGAGTGAGGCCCACTCACTATAAAAACAGACAATTGGGGCTTTTTTTTGCACCGTTTTCCTTGTAATTTTCTGTTTTTAAAGTTGTTTGCACTCTTGTGTTACATTTCCTTTATTTTTTAGACTGTGTTTTTACCAAGTTTTGACTGTGCAACTGCTTTTTGGAGTTCAACCCAGTGCCAAAAAGCAGCGGAACTGATTTAGAGAAAAAAAAAAAAGAGCCCCAAAACAAAAACTACTGGGCCAAAATTGATGTACATTCCAAGTGTTTTATTTAGTAAAAACCTGTAAAACTTCAATTCCTCCCTTTGTCTTTTTCTATTAGCCCACCCTGAAAACATACAGTAAAGCAAACCTGCTGAAGAAAAGGAACACAAGCACAAACTCACAGCAGCTTTTATGACACTTCTACAGACGCAAATTCCAAACAGCCCATTTCATTGAAATAATGTCTCAGGGGTTAAAGGGTTAACGCTCTCTGTAACATATGGAGATTTGCTCTCTGAACCAAATGCCAGGCATATTAGCTCCGGCACGCAGGCAGCACACCTCAGAGGACCCTGCCCTTCTTAAGTGATTTACTCCCTTAAGCTTAGCCGCATTGCTTCTGTAATTAACGGAAATTGAAACAGACCTTAAGATGAGGAAAACAATCTGTCTGCTGGCTTTTTTTTCCTGAATGTGACTGAGGCGACTTTTGTTGACACACCGCGTGAATGTTAACACCACAGCTCTACCCTCTGTTACATGCCAATAAGAGCACGTTTGGTGAGTTGAAGCCCCCGGGAGCGAAGGACAATCTGCACCACAACAGTTCAATCAATTCAGTTACCTTTGACTCACTGCCTCTAGGTAAAGCCAATGAAGCTGACATCACTCCTCTTGCAAGCTTAAGTAACAATCTGGGTCATTATTGATGAAACTGTTGATCTGTTTGATAAATCCTCAATGTACAAAGGGTCAAACTGATTAAAAAAAATCCCAGGAAGTGGAAAAAAGCAGCAAATGTTCACACTTTTGGGGACCATATGGTTGTGCCACTTGATTAATTACAGTAAATGTTATCAGTTTCCCAGGATTCATATAATTACTCCTCTTCATTAAAAGATTAACTTTGTCATTATTCATTTGACTGTTGATTCATTTAATAAACTCTAGATGCAGAAAAGGTTAAAAAAAAAAAAAAAGTTGTAATAAACTAGTCATCAAATGTTTAAATATTATCAGTGTCTCAGGGTTAAAATAGTGGTTCTTCTTTATTAAATGAATCAACAGCTGAATGAATGATGACAAAGATGTTCATTTAAGTAACTCTTGATGGACTCAAAGAAAGGGGGAAAAAAAATCACAGGAAAAGCAGCAAATGCTCATGTTTTGAGACTGGAACCAGAACCAGAGACTGGAACCAGATTGGAACTAATTGGTCCAACAACAACACTGCAACCATAACTGTATGACTGTACTGTTGTTATCCATTTACACATTCAAATAAAGTCTTTACTCCTTTAAATTCATCATCATTTGAATGAATGATGACAGATATCCTCATTTAAGGTCTGATAATTGACAAACAGTCCAGGAAAAGGCAGAAAATGTTCAGGTTTTTGAAGTTGAAATCGGAGACTTTCTGACTGCACTGATTAAGTAGTTATTAAACACATGACTATTATCAGTTTCCCAGGGTTCATATAATGATTCATATTTGTTATACAATTCAATAGTTGAATGAATGATGACAAAGCTTTGCATATAAATTGAGAATACTGGCAAAAATCCCAAGAAAAAGCAGCAAATGCACAGGTTTTGAAGATGGAACCTGTGAGTGTATGGCTGTTTTTCTGCAAATATATTGTGAGTTATTAGCTTCTAAATTAAGCAGCTGATCTGCTTGTTTAACATGATTCATACAGTCATTTACTTATCCATTCGTCCATTTATTTAATAACTCCCTCAGTATGACCGAGGGAATGAGAATTAGAACATAAATGGATGAGTGAATAATTTAATATTGTTAGCCTTATACCATAATTGCCTAAGTCATACTCTATATGGACAAAAGTATTGGAACATGTTGAATTCAGGTGTTGTCCAATGTCACAATATAGTTTTATACTTTGATAAATATCATAAATATTGATGTTTATATCTCAAATCAGCATGAACAGGGCATCTTTCAGCTGTAGCCATGATGTGTCCCAACATTTTTGTCCACATAGTTTATAAACATCAATATTTCCTTAAAGTTTAATGCGAAATATTTCTTCCTAAGTGAAATGTGAAGAAAGTAGATGGTTAGTTGTGGTGGAAAATTATTATTTACAGTCAGAGCATGACAAATATTTTAGAAATGTAGGGGTAGAACATTTAAAATCATAGTCATGGATGGATGGATAGATAGATAGATAGATAGATAGATAGATAGATAGATAGATAGATAGATAGATAGATAGATAGATAGATAGATAGATAGATAGATAGATAGATAGATAGATAGATAGATAGATAGATAGATAGATAGTCTTTATTGAGCCTTTATTGATCCCAATAAAGGAAATTGTAGCATGACAGACAGCAAAAATAGAACATAAAATCAACATAGAATACTATAGCAAACACACTATACATTAGAAGTATAAAAAAAACAGTAGTAGAAAAACAGTAAGGTGCAACAATCAACTGTAATGTGCAAAGTAAAATGGAATTTTGAAAGCAAAGAAAATGATTTAAACCAGGGGTGTCAAACATGCGGCCTGGGGGCCAAATGGCAAAGGTTCCAATCTGGCCCAACGGATGAATTTGCGAAATGAAAAAAATTAAACTGAGGATATTAACAATCATGGGTGTCAAAATTACATTTATAATCTATCCTTGCAATAAATGTGAATAAGATGAACAAATATGAACAACCTGAAATGTTTTAAGAAAAAATAGTTCTACTTTTAACAAAATAATAGATTTTACTGTGATCTGCCAGTTGTGTTAATGATAAGCTGAGACATATTATTGTAGAAATGGTTCTTATTTTAGTTCCAAACTCTAATATTTTAACAACATTATACCTGTTAGAAAATGTTTGTGTAACCTTGTGTGTAATGTCCATGTATAAATGATAAGTTGAAGCATAATATTGTTAAAATTGCACATGGTTGTTCAGGTCATTCATATTTTCATAATGCAATTTGACTTTTTTCACACTAAAACAAAGTGGAAAATGTTAGATTATTAGGTAAAGGTTATTATGCCTATTAATGGGGGCAGCCATGGCTCAGGTGGTAGAGCGGGTCGTCCAATAACCGAAGGATTGGCGGTTCAAATCCCACTCTATTGTGTCCTTGGGCAAGACACTTCACCCTCCTTGCCTCCAGTGCCACTCACACTGGTGTATGAATGTTTGGTGGTGGTCAGAGGGGCCATAGGCGCAAATTGGCAGCCACGCTTCTGTCAGTCTGCCCCAGGGCAGCTGTGGCTACAGATGTAGTTTACCACCACCAGAGTGTGAATGTGAGAGCGAATGAATAATGGATCAATAATGTAAAGTTCTTTGGGTGTCTAGAAAAGCACTATATAAAATCTAATCCATTATTATTATTATTGCACTGGTCTGGCCCACTTGAGATCACATTGGGTTGTATGTGGCCCCTGAACTAAAATGAGTTTGACACCCCTGATTTAAACCAAACTAACCAATGCAATGCAATGATATTTATCATAATATAAAACTGTATTATGACATTTGTCATTATTGTTTTGGATCCCAGACCCCTGTTAGAAAAGAAACACCTGAATTCAATGTGTCCCAATACTTTTGTCCACATAGTGTATGACTTAGGCAATTATGCTATGAGGATCAGTGGCGGCACCAGGATTTTAAAAGTGGGGGGGCAACTGGAGGGCAAAGAAAATGTTGGGGGGGCGGACAAAAAAATTAACGCTTTGCATACATACATACATATATATATATATATATATATATATATATATATATATATATATATATATATATATATGTATATATGTATAGCCTATCCGTTACACTTTATATAGAGGGCAATTTTAGGTAAAATCAGGTAATACTTAATGTATTCAAGGTATTTGTTAAAAACTACAGCATGAACAAGTCAGACTTTCTGTTCTGATTATTTAATAGGTACAATCTACTTTCACATATTTCTCTAAACACATCAGAAAAACATGCAGCAAAAAAACAGCAATGCCAATGTATGCAAGTTAATAAATGTTGAAAACAAAATAAAACTAATAGCCTAACCAACTAATCAAACAAAACGTATGTATACAATGGCTTCCACTACATGCACATGTATATAATCACTGACAACATCTGTAGGCTTAGGTACACTTTCATACCGACCGGTATAATCTTCTAGCAGAAATTTAAACTGAGTGATAAAACAGACCTGAACAGTGAACAAAACTATTTGTAATTAATAGTTGGGTTTAAAACATAAAAAACTAGTCCTTATGTTATTCGTGCTAATTCTTTGCTTTACATTTCTTATGTAGAAGAAAGATGAATGCAATACAAGTGGAGGTATTAATCCATTCCAGAACTGAAGGCACACATATTATGAACCTGAACTATATTATTCATCAGAAACACCCTCTGCATGTCTGCCTGGTTGGATTAGAAGTGGATCAAAATGTGTTATGTACGCTTTCATTGACGGATTTTTCATATTTCTTCGTTGCCAGAGTTTTCCCAAAGATTTGCCCAAATCTGGGTGGGGGGGGGCAACTGGGGGGGCAAAGGTTGTGACTGGGGGAGCATTTGCCCCCCCATGCCCCCCCTTGGTGCCGCCACTGGATATGTAAATAAGGTGATGAGTTAATGAGTTTAATAAATAAACAGGTAGACTGAACCCTGCTGTCATGAGTCTGTGTGTACATACATGTACCCAGTGAACTTCACCTGTCCTGCAGGTGCGCCTCACCTTTTGCTCCTCTGGGCATTCTTCTTGTCCTTCTTGTTCATCACCACGGGGACGCAGCTCGTCAGCTCGGTCCAGTCGGCGTGTAACCCACAGCTCCAGCCCGTGGAGAACCGGGAGAAAAGCCACGACTCCGCTTTCCCCGGCCGGTGACAGGTGCATTTCCTCTGGCCGGGCATGCAGTCGCAGGGCTGCTCCAGCTGGATGTTTTTGACCAGATGGCGCCCGAACGTCGTCCCGCCGGTCTTCTGGATGTGCAGAAACACCATCACATCCTCTCCTCGGATGTCGAAGTCAATGCGTCTGTCCAGGTCTCGCTCCGTGAAGTTGAATTTGGAGGTGATCTTAGAGGGAAGGTCCTCGTCCGCGTCCGGCTCCGCGTAAACTAACTCCAACCCGGATGAGTAGCGCTGGAACAGCCCCTTGTCGTCTCCGCTGAAGTAGCAGGTGTTGCTGTCCGCAGGGCACACATACTGGTAGCCGATCATTAAGAAGAGCACCGCCGCAATGGGAATGAAGATGAGTCTATTGAACTTCTCCTCCATGATGGACAAAAAAAAAAAAAAAAAACTGTAAATCACGCCGTCGGCACAAACGGTAACGTGATGTCCCAGTGCTGTTCCTCCTCTCCGCGTCTCATCCTGCAGATCAGACTTTTAGAAGCCTCTCCTGTGTTGACAAAACCCGGACTCTTTTCTCAAGCAGGTTCGGGATCCGTGTTCTCACACCTCGTCCTGCATGAGAACAGCCCCACTTCTCAAACTTAAAGCTCTCACGCGCAACGACGCACTTATTTCCTCAAAGCGCTCAAAAACACGCCATCTTCATTCTAGAGGGGGAATCGTCTGAGGGAACGCAATAACACCTTAGACGCGTCAGGAAAAAGCGGCACATCCCCACGTGAGGAGGGTTCATGCTCAACCGTCCTGCCAAAGCCAACTGCTGATGGGTATCTGAGCCAGGAGCACGAGCGTCAACATGGAGAGAAAGAACGCGTGAATATCCGGTCACCGCTTTCAAATTAACATCTGAGTGGATGAGGCGCACGCTCCTTACGCACTAGTGGAACTGACTTTAACCCTTTCACCAGTGGCGGCACCAGGATTTTAAACGTGGGGGGGGGGGCAACTGGAGGGCAAAGAAAATGTTGGGGGGGGCGGCAAAAAAAAATTAACGCTTTGCGCTTTAGCGGCTGCTTTATATATATATATATATAAAATAAAGTATTATAAGTGTAGGCCTAATGTATTCTAAATTCAGCTTTTATAAAACATTATGAAAGCTGAATTTAGAATACATTAGGCCATCCATACCAAAGTGACAACAGTGTTTGAAGGAAGAATCTCAAATCCTTGGTTACAGAACACATTCTAACCATCATAACTGTAGCCAGTTATAAAGACACAGAGGACTGCTCTGACATGTAGTTTCTGACACTGAATAATGCCTTATAAACATCAATAATAAGTTACAAGAGCTTTTAGTAAAATGACAACACTGTCTAAGGTTATTAGCAATTGTATAATTTTATAACACAAGTATGATGACTTATGAGCAGTATTCTTAATAACTCTTATTTTGCAAAAATAAAACATTAAAAGAACAGAGACAGTAAGTAGAAGTGTTACATGTTGCTTTATACATAAATAAAAAATAATGTGGCAGCCCTAAATCTTTGTTAATTCATACATTCATAATTATTTTTTTTAATAAAAATGAAATCCCTAAAATAGATGGATATAGAGACCAGTGACAAAACCTAATAAAAGTTCCCCACCTAAAAAACTAAATTCCATCACATTGCTTCTGTGCCAGAATCCAAATCCCCCAATGTTCATCCGAGAACTTTTAACTTTAACTTTAACCAAGCATCTGAGGAACTAAGCAATGCACTTTCAAGAATAAACCATAAGCTTAATTTACATTTAATCTGCAATGGGTAGTAAAGTACCATGTTATGTAACCCTTTATAAGTGGCTAGATTTATGATGGTTATAATGTATTATGTAACTCAGGACTTGATATTCTTCCTTCAAACATTGTTGTCACTTTGGTATGGATGTATAAAACTTTATGAAAGCTGAATTTAGAATACATTGGGCCTACACTTATAATACTTTATTAACCTCGGTATAAGTTGTTGTACATGATCATAAACTGTTGTAATGACTTTTATAATGCATTATAAATGCATTATAATGTCTTATGAATGTGCGCTTAATGCATTATAAACTAGACCTTTCTATTAAGTGTTACCAAATGCTTTAATTATAACTGTACTTAAATGATTTAAGTTTTATGACATTACAATAAAATGTTAAGTGCATTCTACTAATTTGTAGACATAGTTGGAAGTACGAAAAAGTTTAAGTTGCATGGATTTAAATCACCAAGTTTTAGTCATGACCACACCTTTTTATCTCCGCATTGCACTGTGGGTATTGGGCATGTTGTTGAAAATGTGTTATTTTTATGTGCAGGGGTTCAGCAGGGTTGTGGTGTTAATGTTAATTTTGACTTAATGTGTGAATGGCAGTGTTTATTGGCCTTTTTGTGTTTGTTTTTGTATTTTTTTAGAGCTGCACCATGAGTGAGAGCCGTAGGCTGAACAATGTCTTACCTGTTCAGTTATGAATGTTCTTGTACAATGAAAACATATACCTTGCTAAATTAGAAATGCTCCCTGTATTGGTAAATGACATTGAGCTAACTTCCATCCACACTATAATATATTAAGTTGAATATTTATACAAAGCACTTCATATTGCAAAAGATTTTAATCGAAATCAACTGGGAATTGCGTAAAATGAACTGATGATATTAAGTCTAATGATTATGCAAAGCAACTGACATTGCAATAGATTTTAAGTGAAATTAACTTGGCATTTAGTGTGTTGTATTTAGAATAGCAATTCCATTCAAATCAAGCATTTAAGTTTAATACATTAAAGTTTTCATTACTCATCACTTAAATTTTTTAAGGCAACGAGTTACCTGAGATTTTTTAAGTAAACTCAACTTATCCGGTCTTACAGTGTATAAATGATCATTTTCTACCATAACTAACCATCTGATTTCTTCACATCTCCCATCAAATTTTAAGGAAATATTGATGTTTATAAACTATATGGACAAAAATATTGGGACACATCATGTCTGCAGATGTAAGATTTCTTGTTCATGCTGATCTGAGATATAAACATCAATATTGATAGTCATTGTGATATTTATTACAATATAAAAATATATTATGACATTCGTCATTATTGTTTTGTATCCCAGACCCCTGTTAGAAAAGAAACACCTGAATTCAGTGAAATGTCCCAATACTTTTGTCCATATAGTGTATGACTTAGGCATTTATGCTATGAGGCAAACGATATATTGGTCAGTCAGATTTGCGTATCTTGACATGCAAACCTTTATGCAAACACTAATTTTACATTATCACTTTTAACCACTTGACAATACTTTCTAGAAATTTGACGTTTAACCCATAAAGACTTAAACATCCACCAGAGACCAAAATCACTTACAAACTGTTAAATACCTGTTTATCCACTAATCCTATTAATACATGTAAATAATTGGTGTAAAATACAGTTTGTCATCTTTTCATGGTCATCAGATGTGACCCATTTGGACGTTCAGAGGCTCCGTAGTGAACGTGGAAACATTGTCATCTTCTACAACATTGATTCACCAGTAAACTCAATGGAGTCGGATCAATGACAGTGGATGGACACACTTGGTTTATGTTCAGTTATTGATAAATTTTGCAGAAAAGGATATTTTTTCCTCAGTTTTCTGTCTTTCAGATATAATAACCCTTAACTTTAATGTGAGCTTTTATGAACATCTACATGATCAGTCAATGAAATATAGGAAAATACCAGATTTTCAGTGAAAAAACACAAATCACAGACAATAATATTGTAATAAATGGCAATAAATCCCTTGAGAAAAGTTAAATAGAGAGAACAATTTATTTGGGAACTACCAAGTAACACTGGGTCTTTATGGATTGACAGGATTTTCTTTTTTTTTTTCTAATTCTTGTCAAAAGGCCAAATTATATTGACCATGATTTTAATTGTTAAAGTACATCCAAGGGGTGACAATATAATGTAGACTACATGTACATTTCTGCAGAGTTTTTATGTGTTTTTACCAAACTCAAATCAAAGCTCAAAGGACAGAGGGAGTCTTATGCCAAACAGATAAAGCCCACTGAGGTAAATTTGTGATTTGTGTCATCAATTTCTACAAATAATATTAATGCAGCTGTAATAATCACTTTGGCCTGCGCAAAAATGCCTAAAATTTACTCTGAGACTTTCAAAACTATATCCTGTGTTTTCTTTTAATCATTGTGCTAATTCCTGGTTATCTAATATTATTTATTATTACTGACATTCATTGTTTCAATCACTTTTATTTTCCTGTGGATGTTCCTGTTGTTTATGGCTTTATATTTGTGAAATATTCTATGCAAAATTAACTTTCCCTATAATTTCTAAACCTTTGTGTGTTGTGGTTATGATTCCAGCAAATAAATCAAAATGATTCATCAGGCCCAAGTTCTTAAGTTACATAATAATAGAACAATCAAAAAAAGTGAACACATCAATGGAAACTAAGAAACGCTTGTAAAGTAGCCTCTTTTTTTTCTTTCTTTAAAGAGTTTTGACTAGATATTTATTTAATTAATTTAACTATTGCATGGTTGACACCACTCACAGAAATACCAGTCTATTTGGCTCTGGATTACAATGGCCTTTTATTAACTTCTTAATTTCTCAACCTCCTAGCATACATTAAATCACAGGATGTTATTGTGTTGCAGTCGATATCACAGAAAATCAAGCAGAAGTCATGACTGAGACCAAAACAAGGACATAATGGCAATCATATATGACAGAATGATGTGGTCTTGGGGTGTGAAAAGGCTCAAATTGTTAGTAGGTAACAACTACAGCACTAGCAGTACCACACAAATACGCAGCAAAAATTAGAGAGTTGAAATTTCAGGGTTAAACATTTGAGAGTCAATTTTCACTCTCAAAGTGTGGTTTGAACTCACTGTGAGTTAAATGTCACTCAGAGTTGGGGTTAATGAAAAGAGTTAGTCAAACCTGTGGAAATTAACTCAGCAGAAGTGTTGTTTTGTGTCTCTCCAGTGTTAATTTGCCTGACCCCTGCATTTCAAACCAGGTGAACCTGTGCAATTTCTATCAGACTGTCACTGTCAGAGAGAAAAAAGAGGAAAAATACTTTTTCTTAAAAAAAAAATGCATAAGTTTTCTTTGAATCATCCTGTTCACATTGAATTTGAAGTCATTTTTAATGGAGTCACTTTTTTATGATTAAAATTAACACTACTTTCAGAGTGAAAATTAAGTCAAATGAGTGTTATTTTTGTTACTTTCATGATGTTATTTTAACTCTGAGTTAAAGGAGAAACTCTGACAGTGTAAATAATAAATCCATATGGGTTCATTTAACCCAGGTCGGTGAGATTATGAAGGGCAGCTGTGGTTCAGTTGGTAGAGCGGGTCGTCCAATGACCAAAGGGTTGGTGGTTCCAATCCTGGCTCCAATTATCCATGTGTCGAAGTTACCTGCTGGTGAATGTGAGGAATTGTAAAGTGTTTTGGGCACCATGAAGATGTAGAAAATGCACTATATAAGTTCAGTCCATTTACCATTTATGAACTCTTGTGAGTGTTGGGAGTTAACTCAGGTTTCTGAGTTAAAAAGGCAACTCTGGCATAGTGTTAAATAATTAACTCCAATGAAATTGTAATGTAACTCTTAAATTAATTTAACTGTAAAGTGTGGACCTATATAAACTCTGAAAAAGAGTTAAAATTAACTGTGGGAGTTGATTCAACTCTCCAATTTTTGCTGTGTAAAGGAAAAGTCTGTCACAATGGGGAAATGAGAGGACTCAAATGCACGGAACTGAAGGGAAAAAATAACAAGTTTATTAACAAAAATGAAAACAATACAACAGAAAACCTAACACAAGAACTAAGTCAGAGTCCATAGAAAAAAAAACAACAACATACAAAACCTGAAACTGAGTCCATAGATGAATATGGAAAAATGTCCGGGTTATGGAAAGGAATGAGGAGAAATGGACCAGCGCTGCATGGCTGCAAACCTAATCCTTAAATAGGCCAGAGGTAATTGGCTGCAGCCACGCAGCGCCAGCAGGTGAGTCTGATGATGATAATGATGATTATGAGAAGGAGGAGCTGAGGGTCACACAGGCACAGATCCTGACAAAGTCACTACAATCTAAAATGAATAGATAATGGTCTTGACTAGTCTTGAAAAAAAATCCTGAGCTTCTTTGTCCAAAACCAAAACAATTCAAACTAAATCTCAAATACTAACATCTTAATATGCTGATCACCTTCTACTCCAAAATCACCCAAAATCTCACATCTGCTTTTATTTTGTCGTATTGCTGCAACGTTTTCCGCTCCTATTCCGGTTGGATTGACCCTACATCTGCGCCGGTCATCTGTCCCGGCTGCCGTGTCGGTGACGCAACCTCCTCTCTGATCACACACGCACACACACACACACGCACGCACGCACACACACGCACACGCACACACGCACACGCACACACACACAAACACCGGCAGTTTGAGTGGAACAAGAACAGTTGGAAAAATCACTACAGTATCCTCGCCATTCATACATGACAGTGAGGGGGGGTAGTGTGATTGTATCGGTGTTGAGATATTGATTCTGTGAGGCTTGGGTGCGTAATTTCAATATATTTGAATGTGTATCACTTACATCACACTCAGAAAATAGATTTCTGCTTCCAGTTTTCACGCAGACAACAGGAAAGACTGAAATTCTCTAGCGAGTCATTTCAGCACCATGGACAGATTCCAACATGTCAAGTCAATAATTGGCGTCGCGCGTGCCTGTGAGAAATGTACTATGCGCGTGCACTGTTCCTCATCACCCCACATATGTTTTTTTTTTTTTTTTTTTCCACCAAGCACTGAACACGTGATTCAGTATCGTTGAATTTACAGGGAAAAAAAAAGCCTCAGCTCCACACAACAGGATGAAACTAAAGGCATTTGGCCCCTCGGTAATGGATTCTCTTTAAGCCTGCGCTGATCAAAAGCTTTTGTTATTTTGCCTAAGATGCCCTCCATCAAGGGATTTAAGCAGGATGCACTTTGGTATGTATTCTATTCAATCCTCTTTGAGCACTGAATGCACTTTGCCCCCTTGCTCTGACACTGACTTAATCTGTATGGGAGTTTAGTCCGTGCTTCACCTCGCATTGTGTCTGACAGGAGGGGTGGGGGGGAGGGAGTTATGAAAGGAATCTGTTATGGTAAGTGTCAGGACAAGAAATACCTCGTTTTCTAAAAGGTCAGGAAGTGAACTGCTGGACCCTCGGTGATGATAATACCCCACGTCAGGATGATATTTACTTGGAGGCCTGTTTCATACTGGAAAATATGATTTAATGTATTCAGGGTTTGGGTTACTGGGTTACAGGTTTAATTTCTTTCAGGTTTTTTTTTTTTTTTTTTTTTTTGTGCTTTGAACAGAAAAAAAATAGATGAGATGAAAAGCTTGTATTTCTTCTTGAAATACATTCAGTGACAATAACAGTAATTGGAAACACATCTATAATCTTAGAATTTAGATAGATAGATAGATAGATAGATAGATAGATAGATAGATAGATAGATAGATAGATAGATAGATAGATAGATAGATAGATAGATAGATAGATAGACTTTATTGATCCCTACTGATTCCACTGTTTAACAGTTAATGCTACTGGAGGAAAAATATCTGAAAATCTGACTAAATCAGAAACAATGATTTCAAATCAAGAATTCTCTCCAGGTCGCCAGGGTTTGGATTTTTTGTGAACATGACAACAGTACTGGTTTGGTCAAATGTATATCTAGACATGAACACAAACCTAGAGCTTATCAGTTTGCTTGAAATCATTTCAAATTGTTTCAGCTGAAGCTCCTTGGTACATGATTTCATTTTCAGTATTTGAATGAATGGATGCTCATCACTTACGTCACCTGGTCTGGGTGGAAAATATCAAAGTGTAAGCGGAGTAAATTAATTTTGAGCAATATTTTGTGACTCATCTGTTCATACGGTTTTGGCATTTTGAGGCACAAAAGAATCTCATACTGTAAATTCTACAGAGTTGAGCTTTGCAGCACTTTGAACTGCACTGTTTTTTCTGATATCCAACTGACTTTTTCCACTTACATTATATTACATTACTTACATTTATAAAACTGAAACCCTGGTGTGATAGCTAATGGCTACATACTCACTTATGCTTCAACAAAATCCTGACCTACTGGAGAAATTCAAATGTCAGATTTAGACTCAGTACCTGATTTAGTTCAAATTAAATATTTTACTTCTGGTTGCAAATCATCATTGACTAGTGTTGTCAAATTGTAAACTACATTAATCTAAACTGCAGAGAGAACCATTTCTCATTTCCTCTTTTTATTATATCCACTGTTGCAATATGAAACCATCTTCTGTATCATCTCCTGCTTCACTTAATAATCTCCAGCATATTTGAAACTAGAGTCTGTACATACCATTGATTTTCAAGTAATGAAATGTATTTACTTCAGCTGCAGTCAGAATCCACATTTTTTGAATGGTTTCCTTATTTCTAATTTCCTCTTTTTATTACAATATGCCCTGTACTGTATCACTGTCACACTTAATAAGCCTTCAGCATATTATAAACTAAAATTATGCATATGTGCACCATCAATTCTCAAACAATGAACTTTTATTTATTCCAACTGCAGACAGAATTCACTTTTTCTGAAACATGCCTATTTCTAATTTCTAGTTTTTAATCATAATATCCTGTGTTCTAACGAAGCCATCTGTTGCCACACCACTTCTTCAGAATATTTGGAGGTACTTAATATATGACGTTGACCTTTATGCATCTCAACTGCAGGCATAGCAGGTATTTGTGTTCACTTGTCTTTATTTCTAATTTCCAATTTTGATGATAATATCTCTTGTGTCATATGCTGTCACTTCAGCATATACATTGTTAACTTCATAGCATAATTTCCTAAATCATACACTATATGGACAAAAGTATTGGGACAAGTTGAATTCAGGTGTTTCTTTTCTAACAGGGGTTTGGGTTACAAAACATTAATGACAACTGTCATTATATATCATTGATTATTAATATTGATGTTTATATGTCAAATCAGCGTGAACAGGACATCTTACGTCTGTAGACATGATGTGTCCCAATATTTTTGTCCATATAGTTTATAAACAGCAATATTTCCTTAAAGTTTAATGGAAGATTTTTTTTTCCTATGTGAGATGTGAACAAAGTAGATGGTTAGTTATGGAAGAAAATTATTATTTACAGTCAGAGCACAAACAATATTTTAGAAATTTAGAAGTAGAACATTTAAAATCATAGTCACGGATTTAAAAGAAAAAAATAAAAAATATAAATAAATAAATAAATAAATAAATAAATAAATAAATAAATAAAATCAATGCTGAGAGAAATTAAGTAAAAACCATCTCTGAGGTATTTTGGAAGCAAAGATAATTTAAACCAAGCTAACCAATGCAATATTTATCCCAAAATAAAACTATATTAGGACATATGTCATTATTATTTTGTAGCCCAGTCCCCTGTTAGAAAAGAAAGTCATACTCAATATGGACAAAAGTGTTTGGATACATTGAATTCAGGTGTTTCTTTTCTAACAGAGGTCTGGCCTACAAAACAATAATGACAAATGTCATAATAAAGTTTTATATTTGGATAAATATCATTGCATTGCATTGGTTAAGTTAGTTTGGTTTAAATTATCTTATTACCTCCGCCAAGGAGGTGATGTTTTCATTGGGGTCTGTCTGTCTGTCTGTCTGTCTGTCTGTCCGTCTGTCTGGACAGATTTTGATGAAATTTTCAGGAAATGTGGATACTGCCACAAGGAACAAATAATTAAATTTTGGTGGTGATCAGGTGGGGGGTGTGGGGGGGGACTGTTCTGCCTTGGCGGAGGTCTGCGCTCTCCGAGTGCTTTTCTAAAATGCCTCAGAGATGGTTTTTACTTAGATTCTCTCAACATTATTATTTTTTTATCCACATGAGTACGATTTTAAATGTTCTACCTCTAAATTTCTAAAATATTTTTCATGCTCTGACTGCAAATAATAAGTTTCTATCACAACTAACTATCTACTTTCTTCCCATCTCACTTAAGAAAAAAAATCTCCCATTAAACTTCAAGGAAATATTGATGTTTAGAAACTATGTGAACTAAAATATTGGGACACATCATGTCTACAGCTGTAAGATGTCCTGTTCAGGCTGATTTGAGGTGGAATCACAAATATTTATGATATGTATCGCAATATAAAACTATTTTATGACATTTGTCATTATTGTTTTGCAACCCAGACTCCTGTTAGAAAAGAAACATTTGAATTCAATGTGTCTCAATATTTTTGTCCATATAGTGTATGACTTAGGCAATTATGCTAAGAGGCTAACAATATATACCGCTGAACTATTTTTACCTCAGTCAGAACCTTCCTAATACAATCTCTTCTAACACAGCAGACGTGTCCATGTTTTTCTGTTTTTAATATAAAGTGAACTCCAGCTCAGTCTTTAACTGTTGCCTTGACAAATGTAGGGAACATTTCAATAACAGTGCCTGTTTATACTTGCGGCTCTGCTGCTCTCAACTTATTTGCGATCTGTTATAGTTCAGGTAATTTCCTCAGAATATCCTCATTAATTTTCCAAACTTTCACTTTGTAAAGAATGTGATGTTGTCATTTCAAATACAAATTACTTGTGTTTCAACCACATTCATCCAATAACAGTTGATGCTTTTTATGAGCAAGTGTACAGTAAGTCCTACCAAGCTACTTTTTGATGCGTTTGTGTTGGATCTCTGGTAAAGAACTTCGCAGTGCTTACACAGGGTCCATTTTGCAAAAGAAACCTTTCTACAAATGGCATGCTGATTAAAATCTGAGCTGAGTCCCTGATGGGAAAAAAATCTGCATTAATGTTTTGTGCAGTGAAGCAAGACTTGTGTTGTTCTGGCTGTGCAGCTGGGATATTTACGAGGTCCCTGACGCTCAGTACACAAGTCTTATGAGAAATAACCCGAGGATGTGCTGAATCAGCTGGCTGCAGCAATATACACAGCTCCCAATAATGGAACTGAAGCTTCTTGGAAATTATGATTGGATTGGTCTGGGATTTCTATTTTATCTATTTTTGCCTTTTTTTGTTTTCGGTAAGACAGCCTTGACATTATTGGAGGTATGCGTGTGCAGTATTTGGTATTTATTGGAATTAAATATCGATTTTAAAGCGATTGCGGTAGGCAGTGAGAAATTTTGGATTCCTGTAGTGAGCAAATGAGCAGCATGAGACACTATTAAAGCAAACAAATGGAATCTGAAGCTGTAGCACAAGAAAGAGTAACAAACATCAAATGAAAAAAACAAACTGTAGGTTTCAAAAATGACAAGTTGCTTCTTCAGCACATGAATTTCGCTGAAAACTTTCCAAAACAGTTAACACTTCCATTGTCAGATATATCAGCCTCTTGCCACTTGAACTCCATAAAAATGAAGAATAAGATGAAGTCAGAGTGTGAAAGGTAGTGCACATGAATCACCGTTCCAATAAAAGTCATGCAATAAATACACAAAGGCAAAAGTTACAGGGTATTTATGAGGTGTACACACTGAAAAATAAAAAAACATACTGAAATATGACAGGTCATTTTTTGCACCGTCATGTTTTTGTATCATCATCAGCAGAGAATGAAACGAGCTGATGTGTTTTGTAAGGTGTCACTTGTAAAATATACAGCTGGAGCCGCCATCGTTACGACAGCTGCTCTTTCATCCACTCCTCCTGAACTCCTCCTGCGATTTCATCTGTTCACCATCTCCTATCGCATCAGATCGACGCCTCGCCTCCTCTCTATCTGCTCTTAACCTGTGGCGGTCCAGTCATATGACCATTCCGTGGCTGTTCATCACCTCATTAGTCCCGGGGTGTGTAATAGGCCGGTCACCTGCTGCTCTTTGCCTGCTGTTGCTACAGTTTTCTGTCCAACTTACTTGTATGTGTTTGATGAGTTTCAGTCTCTGATGATTTGTTGCTGGATTTGTTTGTGCTGCCTGGCAACCTGTTGGTTTTATAAGTCTGGCTTTTTCATAGATTTCCTCTTGCAGGAAGTATTCGGCGATTGAAGAACTATTCATATTCTGATGTTAAAGTATAAATACGACACTGTACAAGTAAAAAAAATCAACTTTCAAAGCAAAATATACTTTCAATATCAATGTAAAGAAATGGTTATGCAGTGAGACGGTCCTTGATGATGATGCTTTTATTTTCATGTTACTGTTACTGTACATTCATGTGTAAGTTGTAAAAGCTTCGAATTTGGTGCAATAAATAAAAGAAACATTTACATAAGCAAGTCTGCAAAACTTTATTTATTTATATAGCATATTTCTCTGCTGGAAGCACAATGTGTTGCACAGTTAAAAGCATGAATATCAGCAAAACAAAGCCAGTGACTAAACAGTGAAGTGAATTTAACACATAAAGACCCAAATAGCCACCGGCGACCAAATTTTCTACTGATATAAAAGGATTAATACCTGTTGATCCACAAATTATGTCAATACGATTCAATAATTGGTGTAAAATACAGTTTGTCATCTTTTCATGGTCATCAGATATGACCCATTTGGATGTTCAGAGGCTCCGTAGTGAACATGGAAACACCGTCATCTTCTACAACACTGATTCACCACTAAAACCCATGCAGTTGGATCAGTGACAGTCGATGGAGACACTTGGTTTGTGTTCAGTTATTGATGTTTTTGCTTAAAAAGTCACTTTTTCTTCAGTTTTCTCTGTTTCTGATATAATAACCCTCAACTTTTATCTTGGCTTTTATGAACATCTACATAATCAGCAAATTAAATATATGAAAACACATGATGTTTACTGAAAAAACACAAAATGCAGAGGATAATATTATAAGAAACAAAGATCAATCAGTTATGGAAGGTTAAATTTAGAGAAAAATTTATTTGGGTACTGCCACAAAAGTAGCACTGGGTTTTTATGGGTAAAAATAAAATAGACTAGAAGCACTCGGAGAGCGCAGACCTCCGCCAAGGCTGATCAGTGGCCCCCCCCCATGGGCCCCCCCACCCCCGATCACCACCAAAATTTAATCATTTCTTCCTTATCCCATTTCCAACAAACCCTGAAAATTTCATCCAAATCTGTCCATAACTTTTTGAGTTATGTTGCACACTAACGGACAGACAAACAAACAAACAGACAAACAAACAAACCCTGGCAAAAACATAACCTCCTTGGCGGAGGTAAAAATAATTGAAAGAAGGATAGAAAGAAAAAATAGTACTTCAAACTAACAATTAAATATTACAAAATGATAAAAACATGAACCATTATAGATGAGTAAAGATAATAATTTGGTAGTTACAAAGATGCATATTTTTCTTCAAAAAATAAATAAATGAAATGATCTAAAATTGTTAAGTAAATCTTTATAGACAAATTTACATTGCATTTTAGCAAAGATGTTATTCAGTTATTCTGAAATATTTAATAAATCTAAACAAAAACACAAGCGGCTACCTGGATTTAATTAAGATAAAAGATAAACTCCTTCCACTGCAACTTCTTTAACCCTTTAACTGATGCAGTAGCTTCTCATTTCTTAAGCAGTTATCAGTTTGATACAGAGCAAAAAGACTGGACTGTGTTTCAGTGGATAAAGGTCATGTGGTCTGAGGAGTCCAGACTGAACCTGTTCCAGAGTGATGGACTCATCAGGGTGAGAACAGAGGCAGATGAAGTGATTACCCATCACGCCTAGTGCCTAAAGTACAAGTCTGTGGGGGCAGTGTTATGATCCGGGGTTGATTCAGTTGTCCAGGTCTAGGTTCAGTAAAGTCACGTGTCCATATAATGGGGTCAGCAGAACCTGAATATACTGAAGGACCAGGTCTCAGCATTAGTTAATTTTTACTTCCCTGATGACACAGGATTCATCAACATCAGACTGTTCAAGAGTGGTTCAGGGAACATGGGATGTCATTTTCACATGTGGATTGGCCTCCACAGAGTCCAGACCTGAACCTGATGGAGAATCTATGGGATTCGATGGAGAAGGCTTTACACTGTGATCCCACTCACCCATCACCAACACAAGATCTTAGTGAGAAATGTATGGAATTCTGGAGGGAAATAAATGCTGTGACATTTATTGTGACATCGCATAAACACTGTATGTTATAAATGTTGCCATGACGACTGTATCCTGTAATCAGAGTTAAAGGTGAGTCGGTGAAATATTGTGTGTAATTTATTTATTTATTTATTTATTTTTATTTTTTCAGGAAAGCAGTATACACTGATGTGCTGTAAAATCTGCCATGGCACATATATTCTATAAGACTGTCGTGTTTGTAGGGTTGCTATATCTTTAAAAAATCAAATTTCCCAACTTTGGAAAAAACCCTGCTTAGAGCTTCATAATGATGCATTTTTCAGTGAACCCCAGATGCATTTTAAAGACTTGGACCTTTTTAAACTCAGTTTATAAAGGTTCACTTAATCCTTCAGTTCATCATGAATTGTTAAAAATCAAGATATCATGAACAAAAGGTAAAACTGTCAATGGAGTAAAGAGAGCAACATCTGGCCCAGTGGTGGCTGGTGAAAATATTTTTTGGTGGAGCAGTATGCAAGTCAGTTTTTGGATACACTATAACCACATGTTACCACTAGGATGCACCAAAGCACATGCACAACTATTTGAAAATATTGACTTAAATTAAAATAAAAATACACTCTGTGTTTTCAGTTGATTTTTTTCTATGTAAATTTCACCCATCTATCCTTCAAACATTCACATTTTTCTATGACTCCATTGTTAAAGTCAGGCATGTCCCTGACAAGTGTCTTTTCCACTGATAATATGACCATTTAGACCAGGGGTGAAGGTAGTATGGGTAGATCACATGGTATTACAAAAATGAGAAATCAACGTAAGGGTAAAAAGATTATCAGTGTTAACACTTGTGCAGGGATTCAAACCCTGGTCTCCTTCATCAACACCAGTAGCGTTACCCACTGAGCTATCATGCATTTCCATGTTCCAGCAGTATTACCTACAGACCTATTTGCTGATTGCATTTCTGAGGAAGGTCTTGATTCTTTCTGGGATGTGACATTTACTCCTGTGGGTGGTGCTTAGGCTCTCCTATGTCTTGTATTGGAGGGAGGTCTACTGCATATGTGTCATTTAGAACAACAGTCTATTATGGTAAACAGAAAACCTCAGGTGCAGATTTTTGCGCCCCAAACTGGAAACATGTCACTTAAGTGCTCACTAAACAACTGAAAATATATTTAATCTACACTTGAATGCAGATTATAGCATGCTGCTCATGGGCTGTATCATGTATAGCTTGTCCATTTAAATATTAATGCTTTTGTAAAATTATCTTCTTCTTCACGTGAAACAGGTGGGGTGGCACCGTAGTGCCCTCTATTGAATGATCTGACTTCTGTGTGGGAGAGTAAGTGAATGAATGCCTCATATATAAATGCAACTCTAGATTATCACGTTGTATGGTATGGCAGCTTTAAATGATGTATATTTTATAGATATTATATTTTTATGCATGGTATGATCATTTTAAATGATGTACAGGGTGGGGAAGCAAAATTTACAATATTTTGAGGCAGGGATTGAAGGACAGTGTATGACCAATTAGTTTATTGAAAGTCATGAGAATTTATTTGCCACAAGAAAATGTACATAATAGAAAATGTTTTTATTCTATGTGTCCTCCTTCTTTCTCAATAACTGCCTTCACACGCTTCCTGAAACTTGCGCAAGTGTTCCTCAAATATTCGGGTGACAACTTCTCCCATTCTTCTTTAATAGTATCTTCCAGACTTTCTGGTAATAGTTTTGCTCATAGTCATTCTCTTCTTTCCATTATAAACAGTCTTTATGGACACTCCAACTATTTTTGAAATCTCCTTTGGTGTGACGAGTGCATTCAGCAAATCACACACTCTTTGACGTTTGCTTTCCTGATTACTCATATGGGCAAAAGTTTTTGAAAAGGTATGGATAATAGTGTTAGGTATGATTATGACATCAATATATGTTTGGTTTCAAAACAATTGACGTAGTGCCTGCTGAGAAAAAACAAATAAATGTTCATTGTAAATTTTGCTTCCCCACCCTGTATATTTTATACTTGTACTGCAATATTGTGGAAGAGCCCAACTGGGGACTGGGGTTTAGAATTAGCACTAGCTATAAACTCTATATGCATCACATCAGCTGCAAACTTGTAACTATGTTTGACTGCATTGTCCCTGTCAAATAAATAAATAAATAAATACTCAAATGAAAGGTAGTGGAATACAAGGCTAAAGTGGCATTAAATGGAAGTACTCAGAGTATCTTGATTTATACGTGTCTCTTTTCTAGAAATACTTTGTTGCCTTCCTTGGTGGAGACAAACTTTACTTAAATGCAATACTTGAATCAAAAAAAGTTATGATGGAAGCTGCAAACATCCATGAGTGTACTCCCTCTACTTGCAAAAAAGAACTGTTTTGATTAGAAACTACATTAAGCTGCACGCCATTCGACTTGGGCCACCATCCCCGGGCTTCTTCTGGTGTGAGTGACTGAGGATGTGTGAACGTATCACCACAGGGTCTGAGCAGCAGGCATGCAGACCTGCAGAGCAGCGACGGCACCACGCCATCCTGTTCCGGTTCTCCCGTCGCAGCTTCGTCCAAACACTTAATCAAAAGGGACACTCTCTCCGCTTGGTCCTGCTTGAAAAGGAAAGTGCTGGCCCACGCTGTGCACCTTGGCAACACGACAGAGAATAACCCAGATTGGTCTACTTACCACCACCACTTTGCGAGGACATTGGAGAGCAGGCCTGTGATACAATCTGCATTTTCTAGCAGGTAATTGAAGCTTTGGGGACACGGTTTGATAGTGATGTGTCTTGCGCCGGCCTAATCAGCCTTCCTGTCTTCACCATTCAGCACTGATGGATGTTTATAGATTCCCTCAAACATGCCTGTATGTCACTTCCAACAGAAGTAGATACAACCAGTTGAAAGAGTGTCAGAAGGGAAATTACTGTAATTTTACTCGTCAAGCTTTATTGTAGCATGTACCCTGATATTAAGGTCACCTTTTCTGGCTTCACTGATTCGTTTTGAAGTAGAAGTGCAATTTCCCTGCCAAACACATCACATGTATGACTACTGATACTGCCTGAAGGCACTGCATTGTCTCCCTGGTCACCAATATTTGATAACCAGAATAAATATTGGAAAAACAGGGCAAATTCTCTACTGTGTCAAAGTTTTTGTTTTGTTTTTTTTTTTTTTACTTAACCCTTTCGTGCATGAATTATGAGAACCTTAGTCAATATTTTTTTCTTGAGTGTTTTTATTCCTCTTTAGGCATGAAAAAAACAATGCAAATGAATTTTTTTTTTTTATGAACCTATTTTTCGTGGAGTCACAAAAATGTCCACTCAGCTGGACACCATGCATTTAGTTTCTGAAGCAAAGAAACATGTATTTAAAACTCATCATCAGAAAGTGATATACTGTGTGAAAACTATGAAATAAAAACATTTTTAATGCTGCTAATTGCTAAATTGCTACTGTCTTCTCACATTTGATCACACTCTGATATTAGTTATTACTCATTTCATGGAGATAAAATCCTTCTGAGAGCCAGGAATTTGACAGTTTTAGCTTTTTTACATTAAAAAATTTTCTTGATTGGGAACTGCATAATGCAACTTTTTCTTCAGATACATTTTTAAAATAATTTTTATTTATTGATTGATTTTTTAATGGAATGTCCTTTGTAATGCACAGCATTTTTTAAGTGAAACTGTCAAACTTTTGTCCCCTACAGAGGGACAAAATGCATTGCTGGGTCTCAGGAGGATATGCAAAAAAAAAATTTAAAAAATTTTGTTTAGGAAAACTGTTAATTACAGTCTAACAACAATTAGCAACTGATTTACACCAAAACATGTCACTGCAGATCAGGTTTATCATGAACAGCAAAGTTACAATAATTGTATGAATGTCAGTGTTTGGGATAGTGCAGAAGTGTCCACTGTGTTGGCTGATATGGAACTAAAACAACAAAACCCATGAATATACAAGAGAACAGCTAGAGAACAACTGTCCACTGTAGTGACCACTGTGCATGTCAGTTTTTTCTCTTCGACTGGGTTGCTGTAATCAAAGGGGACATTTGCAACATCTGACAACATTTAGGTTTTATAATTTTTAGAATTTTTTACACAGCATTTTCAGAATATTTTGCATTTGTAATAGTCATAATCATATTTAACTTTTACGAATGCCTGCTAGCTGAGCTCATAGACTCTAAAGATCATAACACTGGGTTACAAAAAAAGGTTGTTTGCAAATTGTCTAGGTTTTTTCAGCTGAATTCGGACCATTTTGCACCGCTAAATCCAAAAATGTCATCTGTTTTTTTCAATCAGGTCAGATTTTTTTGCTAATTTGATTTTGAAAAATTTGATCTTCTCACAAAATTGATTACATTTTTGTGACTTTATCAGTCGATTTTTTTATATAGTTCTCACCCAAAAGAGATTTTAAGAGAAAAAAAAAAAAATCTCTAACAGGATTCCTGTTAGGTACAATGGTGTATTCACTGCAGATGTAGCAGAATACGTCAGGCTTATTTTTGCAAGATCTTCTTGTCGAAGCCATTTCATTCACCTGTAATATTAAAAAAAACATTCATCATAAATTGGCAAAAGTAAAATCTTCAGAACTCGTTTATTGCAAGAAATATGAAAGAATTTTGTATCATATGATGTGAAAATGCCCATAAATCTAAGCAAAAATGTTAAAAAGCCAATATGTAGCATAGTTCAGAAAGCTGACCTGATTGAGCAAAATGAATGTGATTTTTGGATTCAGCACACCAAAATTATCCTAAATCAGCTCAAAAAACTTAAACAGTAAATTTGTTGTTGACCAGTGTAATTAGAGACAATTGCAAAACAAAGACATTTGTTTCCCACCGTGTTACAAGTATCCCAATAAAGTCTAATAGAACATCAACCCTTTTACCTCAGGGGAGAAAATTTCCAGGTTAAGTTAAAAGTTAAATCTTGAAATATTTGAAGCATGTAAACTTTCTGAGCTATGTCTGATACATTTTCAACTAAGAAAACATTACTGATAAATTAGACAGACCCGAGGAGCAGGATAATATTATGTCGGAACTCAGTGGAACTTTAATCCATTTTTCGAAAGTGAGAAAGACAAAGCACTTTTAACAGTGGGGAAGATGACCTTCAAGGACACGGAAAACAGAGAAAGTTGTGAAAATACCTACAGTTACATCTAATTAAATACAGAATTAGAAGCAGTTTAGACTTATTCATAACATATTTAAAGAACACACTGTATAAATATGACTTTAAAAAACAATGCCAAGAAATGTACATTAAATATTATGAGCAGATTTAAAGTTGTAAAATGTAAATAAAAATGTCAAATGTCAAATCAAATGTGCTTTATACTGCCTAAATATTGACCATAATTGCATTAATTTACCAATCGAAGTAGATGCAGACTTGTTGAATGTTTCTCAAAAAATGTCATTAGATTAAAGTAAATCTATTGAATGATACTGAATAACATTTTGTTTCCATGAGTTATTTATTTCTACTCAACTCAGTCACCTTTCTTGTTCTTCACATAAGTTATTTTAAAAAAGAAGCTCATAATAAATTAATGCTGTGCATGGAAACCATTTTCACACAAAGGTTTTTTTTTTTTTTTTTTTTTTACTTTTTAAGCATCAAACTATTATTAACCTTTAAAAAAAGCAATAAAGTTATGTGGGAATGTAAAAACGATTGCGGTGAGTGATATATTTAAATAATCTTTTTTCTCTGATTATTAAGTCTTTTTGCAGTTTTACATAGATAGACTTTTACAGAAATTGGCTGAAACATAATCAGCAAAAGACTTAAGTAATTCAGATTATCTGTTCACAGTACCTTATTATTCTGTCTGATCTTCTTTTATACAGTATGAATGAGGTTTTTATCATCTCATGGGTCAATTCTTGGTGATGCACATATAAATATAATTATGTCTAAAGCAAAACAACATGGTATTTATATGGTATCTCTATTTTGAGTTTAAGCAATAACCTAAATCTATAATTTAACCCATACAGATCCAAACAGCCACTGACAACCAAAATTATCTACTGATGGGAAATGTTTAACCCATAAAGACCCAGTGCTACTTTTTGGCAGTTCTCATATGATTTTTTCCTCCAAATTTACCCTTTCTGAAGTGATTTTTCGCCATTTATTGTAATATTATCCTCTGTGTTTTGCATTGTTTTGGTGAAAATCATATATTTTGTTATATTTAATTTACAAATTGCAAAATCCCATTCTGCGGGACAACTTTCGGACAAGTCATCCTTCTCCTGTAAGAGTATTAAACTCTGGAACTCACTGCCATCAGAAATTAAATCCATCTCAGAGTTTAAGATGTTCGCCACCAGAACCAAAACCTGGTTATAGACAAAACACAACTGTTCTCATCTGTAAATATTAGGGATATTGTGTGGAAGAGTGAGTGAGTGAGTGAGTGAGTGAGTGAGTGAGTGAGTGAGTGAGTGAGTGAATGCCTCATATCATATAAATCAAGGGTGTCAAACTCATTTTCTTTCAGGGGCCACATTCAGCCCAATTTGACCTCCAGTGGGCCGGACGAGTCAAATAATAGCATAATAGCCCATAAATAATGACAACTCCAAATTTTTTATATGCAAAAAAAACAAAAAAACAAAACATTAAATGATGAAAACATTAACATTTTACAAACTATCCAAACAAAAAAGATGTGAATCACCTGAAAAAACAGACATTTCTGAAGAAAAATAATAAGAAATAATAATAAGAAGAAAAAATTGATCAATATTATGCCTCAACTTATGATTTATACATATGCATTGCAGATCAGATCTACCAAGATACAAAACAGGCAGAATATTGTTCAAATTACACATATTTTTCTTTAGACATTTCAAGTTTTTCATATTTGTTCAGGTTATTGATGTTTTATTATTAAAGGATATCAGAGTTTAATGTTTTTTGCAGTAAATCAAAGAGAAAAAAATGGTGTTGCCATTATTTATAGGCATGATGTAATTATTTTTTTCACATTAAACCAAAAAGAAAATTTGGAGTCAATATTTCTAGGTTATTATGCTGTTATTTTTGAATTCAACGCCTTTGACTCTTAATATCTTCTGCACTTTGCAAATTCATCCCGCGGGCCAGATTGGAACCTTTGGCGGGCCGGTTTTGGCCCCCGGGCCGCATGTTTGACACCTGTGATATAAATGCAACACTGGATTATTGAATTGTATGGTATGATTGTTTTAAATGATGTATATTTTATACTTGTACTGCCATGTTGTGGAAGAGCCCAATCGGGAACTGGAATTGAGAATTAGCACTACACTCAAAAAAATAATTAAGCCAAAAATGTTGACTTTATGTATTTTAATTACATGTAAATTTTCCATGTAATTTTATTACATAAGTTTAATGTGAAGAGTTGCATTTAATACAATGTTTTTTTTTCTATCATATTGAGTCAATATGAATAAATTAACCCTTTCATGCATAGTGGTCACTACAGTGGACAGCTATTCTCCAGCTGTTCTCTTGTATATTCATGGGTTTTGTTGTTTTAGTTCCACATCAACCAACACAGTGGACACTTATGCATCATCTCATAAACTGCAATTCATACCATTACTGTAACTTTGCTGTTCTTGATTGGTTCTTGAGTGGAAATCAATTGTTAGTTGTTATTTTTTTACTTATTATCTCCATGAAGTGAGTAATAACTAGTATTAGAATATGTTAAAATGTGAGAAAACATCAGATTAGCTGCATTAAACATGGTTTCATTTCACTGTTTTCATATCACTTTATGATATTGAGTTTTAAATACATGTTTCTTTGCTTCAAGAATAAAATTCATGGTGTAGCTGAGTGGACATTTTTGTAAATCTATGAAAAAAAAAACCTCAATCTCATTGTTTTTTTCATGCTTAAGGAGGAATAAAAACATTCAAAAAAAAAAAAAAAAAAAACCTCAACTAAGGTTGTCATAATTCATGCATGAAAGGGTTAAATACCTTCAGTCAGATTTGCTTTAGTTAATGCAAACTTTTACATAAACTGTGTTTGACTGTGACGCTCAGCCTTTTTATGTGATCTAGTAAATAAAGTTGACTTTATTTGTTTAGATTCACTTTATACTAAGCATATTCACATTATGTTTGACTTTTTCGGATAAATAAACTTTAAATTTCATATATTTCAGTTACATTTTACTTTAAAATATTACTTCATGTTTATTAGAGCCAAGAATCTTTTTTTTTTAGTGTAGCTATAAACTCTATATGCATCACATCAGCTGCAACTATGTTTGACTGCATTGTCCCTGTCAAATAAATAAATAAATAAATAATAAAATACTAATCATGTAGATGTTAATAAAATCTCGGATTAAAGTTGATTGTTATTATATCCGAAACAGAGGAAACAGGAGAAAAAAGTTACTTTTTCAACTAAATATATGATTAACTGAACAGAAAACTCGAGTCTCCATCCACTGCCATAAATCCAACTTCATGGGTTTTAATGCTGAATTAGGTATCAGGTATCTCCAAGTTAGGCATTATGTGAAGAACACTGTAGTAGATTTTCCAAACAAGCCAAATATTACCATTTTAGATGACATCTTTACCTTTGATCTGAAGAAAAAGGGTGCCATTTCTTTTATAATGAGGAGAATGCCTGCTATATCTCCTCCTCTCAATGTGAAAACACGACAACTGTGGAGCATAGACCTACAGGTGACAATAAGTGAAGATGTATGGACTGCGGTTTTGAAGCAGATTCATTTGTCCTTTATGTGCGCACGTCATTCTTTAATTCAGTTTAAGATTGTTCATCGGGCACACATGTCAAAGTCCAAACTGACTAAAATGTTTCCCCAAATTGATTCTACCTGTGATCGATGCAAAACAAATGAAGCAACACTGTTACACATGTTCTGGTCCTGTTCCAGTCTTGAACACAATTGGAGGAGTATTTTTGAAGTGCTTACTAATATACAAGGAATTACGATCCCCCTTGACCCTTTAACTGCACTGTTCGGTATCGTTCCTGGAAGGCCGCAGTTACCCGCAGGAGGACTCAAGGTGGTCGCCTTCACTACTCTTTTGGCACGTCGCCTTATTCTTACAAGCTGGAGGGAACCTGCCCCACCCTCTGTTGGACACTGGGTCAGAGAGGTGATCTCCAACCTTAAACTCGAAAAAATCCTATATACATTACGTGGATCTGAACAGAAGTTTCATAAAGTGTGGAAATCTTTTTTAATCTTCTTTGACAATCCTATGACACATGTACAAGGCCCTTAACAAGTCAAGATGTATTTGTAACACCTTGATATGTGACTTTATTTATATTTACAGTGCCACATTGTACATGCATATAGATTGGTGACAGCAAGGGGTTTGGGAGGGTTAAGTGGGTTTTGCTTGATTTTTTCCTTAATTTTTTTCTTTTTTTGATTTTTTTTTCCTTTTTTTTACACTGAACAAAAATATAAACGCACCACTTTTGTTTTTGCTCCCATTTTTCATGAGCTGAACTCAAAGATCTAAAACTTTTTCTGTGTACACACAAGGTTTATTTCTCTCAAATATTGTTCACAAATCTGTCTAAATTTGTGTTAGTGAACACTTCTTCTTTGCTGAGATAATCCATCCACCTCACAGGTGTGGCATATCAAGATGCTGATTAGACAGCAGGATTTTTGCACAGGTGTGCCTTAGGCTGGCCACAATAAAAGGCCACTCTAAAATGTGCAGTTTTATCACACAGCACAATACCACAGATGTCACAAGTTTTGAGGGAATATGCACTGGTCATGCTGACTTCAGGAATCTCCACCAGAGCTTTTGCCTGTGAATTGAATGTTCATTTCTCTACCATAAGCCATCTCCAAAGCTGTTTCAGAGAATTCATGAAGAAGACTGTGCGAGGAAAATGTGGTCACACCAAATACTGACTGGTTTTCTGACCCCCCTGGACCACCCAATACAGTAAAAGTGCACATTTTAGAGTGGCCTTTTATTGTGGCCAGCCTAAGTCACACCTGTGCAATAATCCTGCTGTCTAATCAGCATCTTGATATGCCACACCTGTGAGGTGGATGGATTATCTCAGCAAAGGACAAAGGAGAAGTGCTCACTAACACAGATTTAGACAAATTTATGAACAATATTTGAGAGAAATAGGCCTTTTGTGTAAATAGAAAAAGTTTTAGATCTTTGAGTTCAGCTCATGAAAAATGGGAACAAAAACAAAAGTGGTGCGTTTATATTTTTGTTCAGTGTATGTTTGAATACCTGTGTTTATTTTGTGTTTGAAAATTTAATAAATATATCTAAACAGGGAAAACAAGAGTCTCCATCCACTGCCATTGATCCAACTTCATGGGTTTTAATGCTGAATCAGTGTTTCAGAAGATGACTGTGTTTCCGTGTTCACTACGGAGCCTCTGAACATCAAAATGGGTCATATCTGATGACCAAACTGGAATTGGTCAAACTGCAGTTATTTACATGTATTGATAGGATTAGCGGATCAACAGGTATTAAACAGTTTAGACCAGTAGAAGACTTTGGACACCAGTGGATGTTTGGGTCTTTATGGGTTAATAACCTCTGAACCACTAAACCTACTGATATGATGAAATAATTCAGGTAAAATACAATTTGTCGTTTTTTTCGTGGTCATCATATGAACCTTTTCTACGTTCAGAGACTCCGTAGTGAAATTGGAAACACTGTCATCTTCTGAAACACTGATTCACCAGTAAAACCCATGTATTTTCATAAACGACAGTTGTTGGAGATGCTCGTTTCATTGAAAAAGTGACAAACTTCACTTTTTCTTTAATTTTCTCTGTTTCCAATATAATAACCTTCAACTTTAACCCTTTCATGCATACTGGTCACTACAGTGGACAGTTATTCTACTGCTCTTCTCTTGTATATTCATGGGTTTTGCTGTTTTGGTTCCATATCAGCCAACACAGTAGACACTTATGCATCATGTAACTGCTGTTCTTGATAAACCTGATCTGCAGTAACATGAAAACATGAAAATTAGGTTCATAAAAAGTTGTCAATCGCATTTTTTTTTTCTTTTTCATGCCTAAAGAGGAATTAAAACGGGGGAAAAATCATGATTAAGGTTCTCATAATTCATGCATGAAAGGGTTAATCTGAGCTTCTATGAACATCTACACAATTAATAAATTAAATATAGGAAAGTACCTGATTTACACTGAAAAAATGCAAAATACAGGGAATAATATAATAAATCACTTAAGAAAGGTTCAATAGAGAGAACATTCATTTGGGAACTGCCACAAAAATGGCACTGGGTCTTTATGGGTTAACCTATTTAAGTATGTGAGTCACAGGGACAGAAAAGTTGTTGCATAACTGGAACTAGACACTTACTGAATCTATAAAAACACCGTCCACCTCGCACCGAATCTTATGACCAGTTCTAGAAACAGTCGCAGTGGTATATTTATGGGCTTAGTTTTTAACTTGGTGCTTGAATTTCTGTCACTGACACATTTAAAAGCAAAAGGACAAAAATTTCAAAAGCATCTTCACGCTACAATTTGTCATCTCCCTTTATGAAAGAGATTAATTGGATGAGATTCATTGCCCACATTCACTAAATAAATGTTCCAGTGGCTGATTCATGAGGAGGCTTTACTGCCGACTGTCCCAAGGACAGAATAAATGTACCGCTGCAGATTTAAAGGCAGGAATGAGGGGACAATCAAACTTAGAATAAAGGAACACCAAGACATTTAGGGCGAGATACGTGTCAACCTTGCAGGCAAATGTATTTTAATTAACATTCCTTTAATTCTTTAGAAAACATTTCAAAGAACTTTCTAACATGGAGGGACCGGAGCTTTCAAAGTGAATCCCTGAACTTGTGAATTTGAGCGGCGATGCATGAAAATTATCATATCGGGAACATTTGACAGGCTTGGTATTTGGGTTTTTTTTCTGTTCTTGGGCAAGTGAGGCTTGCATTTTATTTAACCCTTTCATGCATAGTGGTCGCTACAGTGGACAGTTCTTCTACAGCTGTTCTCTTGTGTATTTATGGGTTTTGTTGTTTTAGTTCCATATCAACCAACACAGCGGACACTTATGCATCATCTCATAAACTCCAATTCATTCCATTATTGTAACTTTGCTCTTCTTGATTGGTTCTTGAGTGTAAATCAATTGTTAATATTTAGTTTTTTGCATTTTATCTCCATGAAGTGAGTAATAACTAGTATTAGAAGATGTTAAAATGTGAGAAAACATCAGATTAGCTGCATTAAACATGGTTTCATTTCACTGTTTTCATATCACTTTACGATATTGGGTTTTAAATACATGTTTCTTTGCTTCAAGAATAAAATTCATGGTGTAGCTGAGTGGACATTTTTGTAACTCCATGAAAAACAGGTTGATATAAAAAAAATTCAATCAAGTTTTTTTTTTTTTTTCATGCCTAAAGAGGAATAAAAACACTCAGGAAAAAAATCTTGATTAAGGTTCTAATAATTCATGCATGAAAGGGTTAATTTACCACATTCTAATATTCTAAAACAGTGGTGTGATCTCGGATGAAAAAGGTCAATCAGGTCATATGTTTTGAGGGTGGTGTAATTTGGCTTTGACTTAACTGTGTCATGAGCTTTTCTCACCTTCGAAAGTGTTGACTGTGATTGTGTGAATGTTTGTTTACACTCTCAGATCTTTTTCTTAAAATTATACCCTGATGGAGAAGAGTACACCCCCCTGACGTGTCTGTGATGAGTGTTCTGAATGTATGATTTATTTGAAATGCTGTGTGTTAAGTTGGTATTGAGTTATAGGACAATTAGGACACTGCTTGTACTTTAAGATATGCCTGTGCTGCACAGTTATACAGGCTGTAATGTTAACCCTTTAGCTCCTGACGTGTCTGAGGTGAGCGTTTTGTATGTATGATTTATTTTAAATATTCATAAAAATTCAACCGTTTGCACAATAAGAAAATTTTCAAAACGTGCTCATAGAAGAGACTTTGTTTTTTTCATAGACATCTGAGCATGCTCAAAACACCCCCTACCACCTGTCTAATGAGGGCAAAACACAGAGCAGTGAAAAAAAAAATTTACACCATGTTCCTTGTCGTTTTCTTTTTTTTTTTTTTTTTTATTGTTGCCGGCGGAGTTGTGGTGATTTTCCTTTATTTATTTATTTATTTACCGGGTGACACAAAAAAACGGGAACTTTTTAACAACCCAATAAAACCAAGAGTGATGGAAGAAAAATATTTTATTCATAGTAATTGAAACCTTAAAACATGCCATTTAAGAAACAATGATGGAATTTTCTTTTTTTTTTAATTACTGGGTGACCCAAAAAAAATAGGAATTTTTGAAGTGCGTATTGGCAGACATGAGCAAGTGGCAGCACTGCAAGACAGTGACCTTGAGCAAGTAAACACACCCCCATTTTAGTAACCATTGGCGGCTGTGCGAGAATTGTTCGGTAACCGTGTGATCTCAAGATTCGGTAATGTTCCCTGGCCCCCTAGATCGCCAGATTTGTCCATTTGTGATTTTTTCTTGTGGGGCTATCTGAAGAGTAAAGTGTACACGACTCGACCAAGAACTCTGGATGAGTTAAAACAGAGAATTCAGGATGAAATTCACAGTATCCCAGCTGAGACGTTGCAGCGGTCAATGAGGAATCTCAACAGCAGATTTCAAGAATGCATTCGTACAGGAGGACGCCATCTACAGGAAGTCACTTTTAAAAAATGAAAATTCCATCATTGTTTCTTAAATGGCATGTTTTAAGGTTTCAATTACTATGAATAAAATATTTTTCTTCCATCACTCTTGGTTTTATTGGATTGTTAAAAAGTTCCCGTTTTTTTTGTGTCACCCTGTATTTATTTATTTATTTATTTTAGTTTTGACCATGCAATTGCTTTTTGGAGTTAAACCAGGTGCCAAAAAGCAGCTGGACTGATTTATAAAAAAAAATAATAATAAAAAAAAGTGCCCCAAAAACAAAAACTATTTCTACAGTCTCTTATTGATGTACATCTGAGTGCCTTATTTACTAAACACCTGCACAACTTCAATTCCTGTCTTGTCTTTTTCTGTTTTTCCACCCTATTTTGTCCCTAAAACACACACTAAAGCAGAACCACTGAAGAAAAGGAACAAAGCACAAACTCAGAGCAGCTTTTATGATACTTCTACAGCCCATGCAGCCTGTTTCATTGAAATATATGTCAGGGGTTAAAGGGTTAAAGGTGTTGTATTTACATGTCTTTGTAATTTAGAGACACTTTTGAACATGATAGCTTAATCTTATCAATAAGTTGTGTTGTACTGTTTTTTGTTTTTTTTTTACAGTCTTTCTAAATCAATATTGCAGTCCAGACAACAGAGTATGTTTGAGGTAAAATGTCCACTTCTTCATAAAAACATGAACTCATGGCACCCATTTTACTCTGTGACTCAACCATAATATGAACTTTGCATCATTTTGCCTGAAGCGAACACGATGCCTAACCTTATGTTTGACGGGTCAGGATTTCAGTGTTACCAGATATGACATCATATGTTGTTCATGTGGATAGTGATAAATTCAGTGACATTATGAGAGGAAAAATGCAGCATCTGAGAACCTGGACTTTACGTTGTAACAGTGTGCATATTGTGCATAAGCTTAATCCTTGTGCATTAAGGGCAAAGAGCAGAACAATATACAAAATGACTGTAATAACTTCATTTAATGTGGTAGAGTTGATTATTTTGTTGTTGAACCTTTTCATCTTTTGATTTCCTTTTTTTCCCCATTAACCCTTTAACCCCAGAGACATTATTTCAGTGAAACGTGCTGCTACAAATTTGCATCTAGAACAGTGGTTCTTAACCTGGGTTCGATCGAACCCTAGGGGTTCGGTGAGTCAGTCTCAGGGGTTCGGTGGAGGTCAGGACACACACTTGACTCATTAGTCGGGTGTGTGTGTCGGGCTAGGTCCGTGTATGTAAACAAACGGCTTCAGAGACTCTTTCTCTGATTGACATCCAATATACGTGGTGTATTGTTGTTGCTTATAGCACTACAACACAAAGGAACAGACTTTGCTGTGAAAATGACATGACAGTGGCACTTGCCAAGGTGAAGCCACGCATTTCTGAACTGGTCTCAAAGGCAACAGCAGAAGTCACACTGATTTGCAGTAAATATTCATTATTATTGTAGCCTGATGGAAATTAGGTGATGGGTGTGTGTTAAAATGTTAAAAATGATAGATAGCATAAATACAATAAGTTCATTATTGGAATACATAAGGTTAAAAATTAAAACCATTTCAGTGTGGTAGTATTAAAAAAGGTCATGTCTTTGTGAAAAGGTATGGAATTTGTTGTGAGTTCATGCACTGTATTGGTTTTGTTCTTTGAACACAGTGATGTTAATGCACAGTTCATTTTGTGCACCAGTAAAACATATTCTTGTGTCTTGAATTTGAAAAAAATCATATTGTATTTTTTAATAAAGAAGGGTTCGGTGAATGCGCATATGAAACTGGTGGGGTTCAGTACCTCCAACAAGGTTAAGAACCACTGATCTAGAAGTTGAAGAAAAACTGCTCTGAGTATGTGTTTGTGCTCCTTTTCTTCAGTCGTTTTGCTACTAAGGCACAAAGCATTTAATAACAAGCAGAATATTGTTAAAATTTTGCAGTCTGGAATTTGGAGTTGACGTTATTTATAGGTTATTGTGCTACAGTCTACTCTCGTTAAACCGCCCGCCGTTATACCACCATTTTCGCTCACCGCCGACCAAAACATTGCACAAAAATCCCCAATGCATTATTCCATTAGCTACTGCCATTTCCGCCTATCGCCATCCGCCAGCCCAGTTCCATGCACAAACAACACTTATACCATTGATTTCCCGACCGTTATACCGCCAGCGTGATTGCCATCGAGTACACATAAATTTTAACAATGCACTGAAACAAACGCGCCAGACGCTGATCGCGACAAGCTACGAGTAGGTCTACGGAACGGCCACCGTTCATTTATCGCAGAACACTCAGTAGGTCAGGATGTCGGGAAGAGGACGTGGGATTAAGCCAAAGCCTCAAGATGATGGGGTGTCATTTCCCGACACGGTATAATAATGCTTAAAATGTTTCCCCACTTTAAATGATCCCTTACAACATAACAGAATCAAGATTTATTTAGAAACGCAATTAGAACGGGTTAACGGAGGCAGCATAGACATCATATAACAGTGTGGTATGGAAACTGCTCTGCTGCGGACCGCAAAGCACTCCAGAGGGTGGTGAAAACTGCCCGATGCATCATTGGTGCCCCACTTCCGGACATTGAGAGAGTCTACAAGAAGAGATGTGTGCGCCGGGCGCGTAGCATCCTCAGAGACTCTTTTCACCCAGCCAACAGATTCTTTCAGCTCCTCCCCTCCAGGAAGCGACTCAGGAGTCTGCTGACCAGAACAAGTAGATACAGGAACAGCTTCTTCCCCACAGCCGTCACCCTACTGAACTCTGCCAGCAGATGACTCCACACCTCCTCCTACCTGTGTTGACTCTTGGCGCACAAATGCACTGATAACTACACATCTGGTTCCATAGCTGTACACATTCATCAATACTCCTTACTGTTAAATCTATATCACACAACCAATATTACATGTGTGTGTATATATGTATATGCTTACATCCACACTGAAGCTTTGTGTGCATGCATAGGTGTATATATGTATGTATGTATATGTGTATATTCTGTAATGAACATCCTATTTATTCAACTGTATATTCAACTGCACATTCAATATTTAATTTAACCACCTTATTTGCACTAGTTGTACATAACTGCACTCATCTGTACATATTACTTACCTGTACATATGATATTTAACTGTATTATACTGCACTTCTGCTGTTTTGCACTTCTGATTGGATGCTAACTGCATTTTGTTACCCTGTATACTGAGTAATGACAATAAAGTTGAATCTAATCTAATATAGTAAAGACATGCACATTATGGACGCAACCCGTTGTAACGCCATTTTCGCTATACCGCCAATTTGGCCGTGAACGGAAGTTGGCGGTATAACGAGAGTAGACTGTATTAACTTACTGGTCTGATCAAATTGGACTAAAATGAGTTTGACACCATTGGCTGTTAATGTTTTCAGTGTACGTTTTGCCTTCTGCATATTCATCCCACGGGCCGGAGTGGAATCTGTGACAGGCTGAATTTGGCCCACGGGCCATATGTTGGACATCTCTGTTATAATGCTTGTCAATATCTCAAATTTGGCACATATCTTCTAGACTAACTGGCACATAATTGATAATAACTGAGTAGAAAGCAGTTTATGATCAAACCATAATTGACATCTTAGCCTCTTGTTAATGTTATGCAGACTGACTAAGAAGAAACAAATGCTTGTTAGGAACTTAACTTCATTTTTAAGTTATTGAACACAGCATGCAGCTGCAGTTCATTCTGTTTTAACTTGGTTATGGCAGATAATGGTCCATATCCAGCTGGTGTGTGTCTGTGCCAGGCTGTCCTTGCCTTTGAGCTGACTCAGGGACTATCTGGGATGTGTGCCCAATAACTCTGGCAGTTAACAGTTCACTATTTTACAACCAATTTACAGCAACATTGCTTAAAACTGCACGCTGCATGAGTTTTGTCATCATGCATTCCAGGCACACAGTCACTGGAAACAGTCCAGTCTTGAGTCTTGTTTATTCTTATGTTTTTTTTCCCCAAATTGCACCATTGCCATCTACCTGGCAGCGAGGGTCTCTGTGTTGTATTAGCCATAGAGGCTGAATAATTCATGTCTAGCCAGAATTTGCATGTGTGTTCACGCCAATGGGTCATGATTAAATTCATGCCACAACATTTGCAGGTACTTGAGCCCTAAGCAAGTGGGAATTTTCAAAAAAAAAAAAAAAATGTAAAAGGAAGATTTGTGCAGCACAGTTCGGGTGAGGTGTGAATTGAAATAAGTCATTATCTACGGAAAACACCTTCCCGAGAGGCAGCAAGGAGAGGCTTCAAAAGGATACTTTTTTGTTGCACTCCAGACACATTGCAGAAAATAGGGGAAGCGTGCCGGGAGAATCTCTGGGAGGCCGGTTATGGCAAGCTGCTTAGGTAACTGCATTAGACGACCAAACATCAAAGCCTTAGATATTCAAGGAGCCTAAAGATGGTGAGAAATGTACAAATGGATTATTCCTCCTTGAGTAAACACAGTGAATATAAGCATGTGGCACAGTGAAGGAGAAGCAGGTCTCTAAAGGAGCATTTGGCAAATTTAAGTGGTGTGAGGTGATGGAAAATGTGATGAGAACAAAAGAAAAGGACATGTCTATTACCGCAGATCAAATGGAATCAGACATTAGGCCCTTTCCTCGCCAGCTTGTGTTAATAAAACCAGCAAGATCAGTAAGTACAGCTGTCAGCATTGACAGTATTGATATTGTGATGCTGCTTAGGAGCTATATGCCTACATATGGTGTCATTTCGAAGGATTCATCAAGGAGTCTGAGGCTGGGACGAAGCGCAATTTGCGCAAACAATTCACCGTCTGAGAAACAAATGAAAAAATTGACTGTGAAAGTTTTCCCTGAACAGGGGATATATATTGGTAGGATGTCAAATGATGAATAGCTAACCTTGTTTCCTAAACTCTGCTCCTGTGCAGTAGCTTCATCACTATGCAGCTCTATCTTCATACATCTAACTCCTTGGCTGATTTATTGGAGAGTATAGCACAGTCGGTAGACCTCGCATCAAACGCTAGTGCATTTTGTGCCCAAGTACAAATGCTTACTAGACTGCATGAAGAAAAATATCTGTGCATTCATTTGTAAGATAAATGAATGGCAGTCATTTGAATTGCAAACTATTCAGGCACTCATTTCATGGATTTGTTTGTTTAAAAAAAAAATATGTGTTGAAAGTAGTCAGAAGAAAAATCAGCATGAGTCATTGTATTCTGTGGCCCGCAGGTTTTGGTTTAATTGGCCCGTATTTCACACTAAAATGATGATTGATTAGTTCAATCTCTTTGTCCATAACAGAGAAGTGACCTTTCATTACCTGTTAAATATTCATGCTGTCTTGTTGTGAGGTCCCTCTAGGATAAACCCACATATTAAGTCTGGTATTAATGGAAAGAAGATTTGACATTATTCAGGGGGGCTGAGAGTCTTTAAAAATGGCTGTGATCCACAGTTAAGACGTGTATTAGGACCATCTGGTTAAGATTTCAGATTTCCAGAAAGCGCGTGTCGCCCACTCAAAGCTCAGAGCGTCCTATCCTGTGGCCGACTATTTAAAATGCACCGTGTACGTGTGGATTTCTTCAAAGGATAACAGCAGCCCTAATGTACAATCTAAGAAGATTGTTCTATAAGCCTTTAAGAGATCATATCTGATAGAAAAGAGATGAAACCATTTCAGAGTAAGCTTAATGTGAGCCCAAGAACTGGACCAGAAGACCGGTTATTGTCTTATCTTTGCGTCCAAAGCTCTGTGGAAAAGCACCCCTCCTGGCATTTAAAACACATGTCTGCGATAACATCATTGGTTCTTTTCTCCCTCCTTCTGGCCTCCAGAGAGAATCTCCGAGCATCTCTAAATGTCACGTTAAGTGCTTCTCTTGTCCTGCGCTGACACAAAAACGAGGTGCTCTCTGAATACAAAGAAGGGCAGCACTGGATGGCTGCCATAGCTCAAAGAGAACGACAGTTATCTCCTCTCCTCTCCCTCATTTGTTCAAACTGTCAAAAGTAACATTTAACATTTTAACATTTAGTTTCTAATAGGGCTGCCAGAGGACCACAAAGACTTTCGCTCATAGTCCTCTTTAAATCCAAGTGCTCGAACACCATCGTAAAGCACAAATCAGAGCTTTTTGGGCGATTACTATTAACCCTTTAAAGCAGACCTGGGCATTGTAAGGCCCGGGGGCCACATGCGGCCCGACAGCTGACCCTAACTGGCCCATGTGAGGTCACTGGCAAATTAAAAGTCAATGCAAATATATATCATCATAATAGACGTAACCAATACAACGCCACTGCTTTTATTTTGAAGGATCTGCTAATTTACCGTTTTTTCACACATACTTTCTGCACTTGCATAAGGGTCATGCACTGATTGGTTTGTTGGTCAGTTTCAGCCCATGAAGATGTCAGCGAACGCCATAAAAAGAAAGACTGATTCCAAATGCAGAGTTTTTAACAAGACATGGACTTTTAAGTATTTCTTTACTGAAGTCAGAGGTAAAGAAAACAAAAAGGAACTGTGATCTGCAAACAAACAAAGCTAGATGCGTTTATAGGTTTTCATGTAAAGTTAATGTGCAGCCGGTTTTGCACATTTTCTAAAGTCTTTTTGTGAATATTCATTAAATACTTGCATTCTGTGTTCCACATTTTCATTTTATTATTGTATTGTTGCATTTACTGTTTTTGTATTATAGTAAAGTATATATATATATATATATATATATATATATATATATATATATGCGTGTGTGTGTGTATATGTATATATATAGCTATATAGATAGATAGATAGATAGATAGATAGAGAGAGAGAGAGAGAGAGAGAGAGAGAGAGAGAGAGAGAGAGAGAGAGATTACGAAGAGCTACAAGTGTACTGATCCAGCCCTTAACAACTGTCAAAGTTTCTCATGTGGCCCCATAGGAAACTTCATTGCCCACCCCTGCTTTAAAGGTAGGGTAGGAGATGATTTCCTGGAGCATTTTTTACTGTATTGCTTAAAATCCCCTTCACACCCCGATTGCAACCAAATAATTAAATGTTCTAACACAAAAATAAAAAGTTTTAGTCACCTGTGGAATGGACAGGACTGAAAAAACACCACCCAATCATTTTAACCTGCCCATCGAAATGATTGAATGTGATATGTCTATCAAACTCGACTGTCATTTGTCCTTCCTCCCTCTCCCCTCTGTGAGTACAATCTCTGGAGGCGAGGCTTTCAGGGGGGAAGTCTGAAGGAAGGGTGTATTTTCAAAATCTAGCTTGCTCGAACCGTTTTTCCAGGATCTCCTGGACCTCTGAGACATTTTTTCTGCTGTGAATTTGCATCTGTTTCAGTTTCATAAAAGCTGCTGTGAGTATGCGCTTGTGTTCCTTTTCTTTAGTCGTTTGCTTTACTGTGTGTTTTTTGGGTCAAAACAGGGTGGAATAACATACAAAGACAAAGAGAAGAATTGAAGTTTTACAGGTTTTTACTAAATAAGGCACTCAGATTTAGGATGTTGAACATGAACCACGAACTGTAACACAACACACACTGAATAACAAGTATATGCTTCTTGGTAGTTCCTCTTGGTTCAACTGGAGTGGTTTAGCTGAACCGGTCTGGTTTAGAATGATGACCTGGGCAAATGAGAACCTGCAGAAAAAACAAGTATTTGCTTAATCCAGCTGCTTTTTGGCACCTGGTTTAAATCCACAAAGCAGTTACACGGTCAAAAGTCAATAAAAACAGTAAAAAAAGAAAAGAAAAATAAAGGAAAACCACAACAATACTGCAAAGTAAAGTCAGTAAAAACAAAAAATGATCAGGAATTTTTATGAATATTTAAAACAAACCATACATTCACAACATTCACCACTGACACGTTCAGGGGTTAAAAGGTTAAAGATGGTTGATAAGGGCCGGGAGTGCCTTCAAGAATCCTTCCGGCCCATTAGCTGTCCTGTGTGCCAGCCATCAGAGTTACTTTAATGCTTTTAAATAGTTTAGAAGAGGTGCCTCGTCTTCCTTTTCTTCAGTGGTTTTGCTTTTGTATTTTATTCGTCAAAACAGGGTGGAATGACCGAAAAAAGACAGAGAGATATTGAAGTTTTACTGGATTTTGCTAAATAAGGCACTCAGAATGTAAGAGACAATAAGAGATTTAGGATGTTGAACAGGAACTGTGAACTAGAAAATATTGAACAACAAGTATTTGAATTGTGGCGCATTAGCTTTTGTTTTGGGGCTCTTTTTTTCTATATCAGTCCAGCTGCTTTTTGGCACCTGGTTGAACTCCAAAAACCAGTTATACAGTCAAAACTCAGTAAAAATGAGGCAAAGAAGAAAAAAAGGAAAATCACCACAAGACTGCAAACAACACAAAAATAGGACCAATGGCCCTGTAGCTTACCGGCCAAATTAAAAGCTTTGGGAAATGTATCCAGATGCCATTTATTATCACCCAGTTATGTGTATTTATTATATTACAGAAATAGCCCATGTTTTGGTCATATTCCAATCAGATCTGTCAAAAATTCAAATTCCAACTTGATATCATTGATACTGATTTATTGGATCAATCCACTTCCTATCTGTTATAATGGGAACATTTTTCAAAGTGGCACCAAATCCAGAATCAGATCCGGGTCGAAATAATTTCAATACCTTGTGTTGACATCATCATACAGAAGCTGTATACCAAGTTTGAAGTCAATCAGAACTGGAGTTTCAGAGAAAAAGATGATTGAAATTTTTTCCCCATAAGAGCCCATGTTAAATTTTCCGTAAGTTCCCGGATCCAGAAGAAGATCCTGATCAGCATGTGGTCATTATGTTTTGGTCATCTCCCCATCAGGGCTGGACTGTAGAAATTTACACTGGATATCATTTATATTTACTGAGTTATTGCATCGATCCACTTCCTATCTCTTATAATGGGGAAATTTTTCAAAGTGGCACCAAATCCAGAATTAGATCCAGATCCAAATAATTTCACTAACTTTTTTTGACATCATCATAAAGAAGCTGTATACCAAGTTTGAAGTCAATGGGAATTGTAGTTTCGGAAAAGAAGACGATTGAAATTTTTGTAACGGACAACAGACAATGACGACGACTACGGACGCCACATGACGACAATAGCTTACGGCCTGTCAAAAAAAAATGACGAGGAAACCAGTGTTTAAAAAAAGGCCCAAACCACCTATTCTTATAACAAGTCGGTCCCACTCATTGCTCTATGATTTGCCCCCCCCATTCCAAAGGCAGCTGGGGGTGCACTGAGTATGCTCGGATGTCAATAGAAAGCACAAGATCTATTCTATCTCCACATTTTGAAATTTTTCCTATTGAGAAAAGAGTTGAATTTTTATAAATATTTAAAATAAATTATACATACAGAACGCTCACCACAGACACGTTAGGGGCTAAAGGGTTACAGTTATAGTCCATGTAACTCAATTAATAACACACTTCTGTGCAGCACTGGCATATCTTAAAGTACAAGCAGTGTCGTAATTGTCCTGTAACTTAATACCAAGAGGGAAACATAACTACATCCTCCAGGTAAGGAATCCAAAGAGCAATGGTGTAGAAATAATGACGACTTTAAATGCTAATGTCATAACAAGGTGCTATTATAACTGCGAGCAAAGTGTGAAGCAGAAATGAGATGCCTCTTTGTCGGTTTCCTGTGAATCGCAGTTTCCATGTTGCTGTTTTCATTACAGTTCCACAAAAGGCGAGTCAGGTGAGAGAGTACACCTGGGAAATCAGTATTTACCGCCGCACTGAAAGGCTTCTCTTGTTTCTGCTTTTGTCATAAAATATCGCACTAATTGGCTTGTACACATGCTTCGAAAATAACAACAAATTAAGACTTTTACACCTTAAGTTCTAAAAATGGGTGCAAGTGGAAAAGGATTCACAGGCTAAAAAGCAAGCAAAGAACTAGAAGCACTCGGAGAGCGCAGACCTCTGCCAAGGCTGATCAGTGGCCCCCCCCCGTGGGCCCCCCCACCCCCGATCACCACCAAAATGTAATCATTTCTTCCTTATCCCATTTCCAACAAACCCTGAAAATTTCATCCAAATCTGTCCATAACTTTTTGAGTTATATTGCACACTAACGATCAGTGGCCCCCCCCCCGTGGGCCCCCCCACCCCCGATCACCACCAAAATTTTATCATTTCTTCCTCATCCCATTTCCAACAAACCCTGAAGATTTCATCCAAATCTGTCCATAACTTTTTGAGTTATGTTGCACACTAACGGACAGACAAACAAACAGACAGACAAACAAACAAACAAACCAACAAACCCTGGCAAAAACATAACCTCCTTGGCGGAGGTAATAAATGATGGGCTTCAGGTGGGATTGTATGTTTATTTGACCTTGGTACGGTGGTTTTTCCATATGGGAGTCACTTTATGTTGCATGTACGTATCTGACATGTAACTTAAATAATCAACATTTAGAATAGAATAGTGTTTAGATTCAGATTCAGAAAACTTTATTTATCCCATATGGGCAATTCATTTGCAGCTTACCACAGACATCAGCCCACATCCAAAGTGCAATGTGACAAATATAAATAAATCAGTGCGCAGATACAGGACTATTGAACGCAACTATGAATAAATGCATTCAAATGATCAACAATAAATAATCAATAAATACCAATGCAGACTACAAGACTTAAAGACCCTATTGGTGCCGCTAATTTTAAAAAACAACAACAACAATAAATCATATAAAATGACTAAAATGGCTTCTGCCAGAGTTTAAAAGTGTGATAGTTGAGGGAATAAAAGATTTAGAATATCTAATATTTATTGTCATTGTGTGCACAGTGAAATTAGGAAAGATTTTACAAAAGTAAGATAAGACTAGAGCTAAGTAGAATAAAAAATGCAAAAAATAGACATATATGAATAGAGAATAGTGACAGAATGTATATCTATGAACAGTATTAACAGTATGTATTACCTACAAAAACAGTATGTATATCTATGAACCATCCAGGCAACTAGGCAAAATAAATGAAAGGTTAAGGAAAATTTTTAACAGACTTAAAGATAAACACAAGCACCAGAAGGGTAATAGTGGCTGACCACAAAAAATGAGACACTGACTACTTTAACCCTTTCATGCATAGAGGTCACTACAGTGGACAGTTATTCTCCAGCTGTTCTCTTGTATATTCATGGGTTTTATTGTTTTAGTTCCATATCAGCCAACACAGTGGACACTTATGCATCATCCCATACAGTGCATTTCATACCGTTACTGTAACTATGCTGTTCTTGATAAACCTGATCTGCAGTGACATGTTTTAGTTTTAGTGTAAATCAACAAACAAAACAGTTTTTTTTTTTTGCATATTATCTCCATGAAATGAATAATAACTAGGATTAGAGTATGTTAAAATGTGGGAAAACGCCTGATTAGCAGCATTAAAAATGTTTTTATTGCATACTTTTCCATATCACTTTCTGATATTAGGTTTTAAATACATGTTTCTTTGCTTGAAAAATTAAATGCATGGGGTCCGGCTGAGTGGACAGTTTTGTAACTCTTTAAAAAAAAAAAAAAAAAAAAAAAGTAACCTAAATCGCATGTTTTTTTCATGCCTAAAGAGCAATAAAAACACACAAATATCGTGACCAAGGTTCTCATAATTGCATGAAAGGGTTAATAAAGAAATCACTGAAAGAGGTAAGAGGTAAGAAGGCACAGCAATGCACATATGCACTAAAGTGGTAAAATAATGGCGTGGACATTATGTGCTAACTTTATCATTTCTTTATCAAGTTTCATCAGTTCATTTGTCCATGTAGAAGTAAATTATAACAATTAGTAAAATAATGTAATTTTAAAAATACATAGTAAAGATGTTTTTTTCTGCATGTGTGATATTGACAACCTAGATTTTTACATCGTGGGATTTTTCAACCCACTCTTTGGAAGCTTGAGCCCATTTTCAGGGTTTTGCCCATTTTATGGGGGTGGAATACATAACGATTCAGAATAGCTCCACGCCTTCGGTTATGTTTTCATGTTCTTCATTTTTTTGTTTTTCCTGTTTTAATTTGATATTTCCAGCCTCGCCTCTCATTACAGCCCCTTCCTGCCTCCTGCCCTTGTGTGTTCCCTCGCATCCTTGTCTCTGAGTGGCTATTTCAATGAAATGTCAGTTAAATATGATGCACATGTCACTATCATCATTTGATATTTAGTTCTCTGTTAGGTAAACATCTATGTACAGTTATGATTAAGATTCGGTCTAAAACATAATATAATGCATTAGCTGGCAATGCAAGCTTAATTCTGCAACTGTCCATTTTAAATTATAATTCAACATAAGATTAACCCTTTAACCCTTGACATGTCTGTGGTGAGTGTTCTGAGTGTATTATTTATTTTAAATATTCCAAAAATTCAACTGTTTGCTCAATAGGAAAAAAATTCAAAAGGTGCTGATAGAATAGACCTCGCTCTTTCCAGAGACATCTGAGCATGCTCAGTGCATGCCCCGCCACCTGTGTAATGGGGGGCAAAACCCAGAGCAGTGAGTGAGACCGATTCACTATAAAAATGGACGGTTTGAGCTCTTTTTTTTTTTATACTGTTTTCCTTGTTGTTGTTTTTTTTATTGTTGTTTGCAGTGTTGTGATTTTTTTTTTTTTTTTTTTTTTTTTTTTAACTGAGTTTTGACCGTGTAACAGCTTTCGTTCAGCTGGTGTGATTTAGAAAACAGAGCCCCAAAACAAAAGCGAAGGGGCCAAAATTCAAATACTTGTTGTTCAGTGTATTACACTTCATGTTCACCATCAAAACTGAACTGCTGGTCTTCCCAGCTAAGCCAACCATACAGCAGGACATCTCCATCACTATTGACTCCATACCTCTGGCTCCTACCAGTGTAGTACGTAACTTGGGAGTCATGATTGATAATCAGTTGACCTTCACGGATCACGTTGCCTCTGTCACCCGATCATGCCGTTTCACTCTGTTCAACCTAAGAAAGATCAGGCCATACCTAACCGAACAGGCCACCCAGCTCCTGGTGCAGACTATGGTTATCTCCTGTCTTGACTACTGCAATGCTCTTCTAACGGGCCTCCCAGCTTGTGTTGTCAAACCACTACAGATGGTCCAGAATGCAGCAGCGCGTCTGGTCTTCAATCAGCCTAAAAGGGCACATGTCACCCCCTTACTCATTGAGTTACACTGGCTACCCATAGCTGCCCGCATCAAATTCAAATCTTTAATCCTAGCCTACAAAATTCTCAGTGGATCTGCTCCTACCTACTTAGGTGCACTAATAAAAGCTTATGTTGCCCCACAACCACTCCGCTCGTCTGGGGAACGTAGTCTGGTGGTCCCCAGACCTTGTACAAGACAATCCAGGCTCTTTTCATGGGTCGTTCCACGTTGGTGGAACGCTCTACCAAGTGCTACAAGAACAGAGTCATCCCTGCCTATCTTCAAGAAGCTCCTGAAGACCCAGCTCTTCTGAGAGCACCTCCTATCCTAGCACTTTCAAACATTCCATTTTAAATATTCTAATAAGGTTTTTCCCAGGATTATCACAGATTCTTTCACGATTATCTCTGGACCTGCTGCGGTGGTCCGGCCTCTTCCCTGCCCTCATCATCACCACTCACTTATCCTCAACCGCCTCCATGTGTCTCCCCCTACTCCCCCCTTCTCCCCCTCTCCCCCAGTCTCTATCTCTATCGCTCTCTCTTTTTCCCCTTCTCTACTCTCTCTCTTTAACCCCAACTGGTCCAGGCAGACGGCCATCCTCCAGGAGTCTGGGTCTGCTCCAGGTTTCTGCTGTTAAAGGGAAGTTTTTCCTTCCACTGTCACCAGTCACAAGTGTTTGCTCCTGGAGGATTCTGTTGGGTTTCTGTAAATTGACTTAGAGTCTGGTTTTGACCAACTCTATATATAAAATGTCCAGAGATAACTTTTTTGTGATCTGGCGCTATATAAATAAAATTTGATTGATTGAGTGATTTAGTTGGTTTTCCCCTGTAAGTCACTTTGGAAAAAAGCGTCTGCCAAATGCATAAACATAAACATAAACATCCTAAATCTCCTCCTCCAACATCCTCTTCCCATCTGACTGCCTGTCAAACTTCAATTTCTTTCTTTGTCTTTTTCTGTTATTCCACTCTGTTTTGACCCTAAAACTCACTGTAAAGCAAATCCACTGAAGAAAAAGAACACAAGCTCATACTTACAGCTCCTTTTATGACACTGAAACAGATGCACATTCAACCATTTCATTAAAATAAGGTCAATGAAAAGAAAAGTTACATTGTTAAAGTCCTTATCCTGCCATGGTTTGCACAATGCAGATGTATTCCTCTTTCACTTCTTTTGCTAAGGATCAGATTGTTAAAAAGATGACATATTTTTGACCATGGATATACAGCTGTAGCCCCCTCAGTCCTCAATCCTCTGTCCTCAAAATGCATTTAAGACGAATGAGACATCCTTCAAGATGGCGGAAAAGAGCGATTTCTGGGTCACAATCAGACACTCAATTATTGACCTGAAAAATAGTGGATTGTGAAGAGCCTGAAGTGTTTGCTAGGTCATCCTCATTCCCTTATGACTGTGTTCCAGCTTGTTTTTCATAGTGATCAGTAATTTTGTGTATGACCATGGCCTCAGCTCATTCCTCCATTCCATTTGAGTGTTTTTTTAGAGACTGCTTATTTGTGTATTAAACTTTTATTCAGTAAAGTGACATTACCTGAACTTGCCTCACTCTGAGTCATGCTATTGAATCTGAAAATCAACAGTTTTCCTTCGACCCAACATGCTATGTTATCGCCAACCATGATGGGGTTTGTGCATATTTAATCTAGCACAGTCATGTCTGGCTGTGGTCTTAACAAGGTGCGTTTCCATAAACATATTTCATATTGTTAGCTGTATAGCATAATTACCTAAGTCATACATAAATGGACAAAAGTATTGGGACGCATTGAATTCAGGTGTTTCTTTTCTAACAGGGTTTACTATATTAGGACATTTGTCATTATTGTTTTGTACCTCAGACCCCTGTTAGAAAAGAAACACCTGAATTCAATATGCCCCAATCCTTTTGTCCACACATGACTTAGGCAGTTATGCAATGAGGTTATGCTATGCTTTTTGAAAAATTTTGCTTTGGAAGATTTCAGAATTCCAGACAAAAGAATTTTCATTCGCTTATAGTGTTTTTTGCTATTTTTGAAAAAATTAAAAGGAAGTGGAAACAGCTTTTTTTTTAATTAACTCTGACATAGCTAACATTTTTTTGTGTGACTAATCAGCTGTTTGCTCTGTCTTAGATATTCCTATATGAAAATATGTCTGGTTGTACAAAAGGCAGTGCAGACTAGGGTTGTAACGACGTCATGGTGTTACGATTAATCGCGATTTTAAACGTCACAATTAATTAATCGTCAAGGCTGCCAAAAACCATCTCATTAAGTATAGTAGATTAAGAGGGGAACCAAAGACACGCTAATATGCACTTCCTGCATGGATTGAAAGCAACGTCACAGAAGCACTGCATTTAACGTTCCACGAGTAAAAATGATGGAAAAGGAACAGGCTTCTCATTCAGAAATTCAGACAATTCAGAAAAACATCATGTATTTCTGAATTGTCTTGATATATTTTTAATATATTTTTCATGCGGGCTCACTTTCATTTCCATAGAGTTTGCGTTCACTATGCGTCACCCCCAAGTATAAACCCACCAAAATAATCATAGTAAAATGAAGTTGTGATTCATTTTCTGATGATAATCGGAGCACCAAAATCTCTAATCGTTACATCCTTAGTGTGGATTGATGAGGATACCAAATTAATGGTCAGTTTCATTTGTGAAAAACACTTTTTAATTACGTTAGGTGGAAAACAACAACAGAAAGCCTTGTGTATTCATGTTTTCTGGTGACACAACACCATTTTATGGAAAGCATAATTTCATTTTTTGTTTCTGCAACTTTTCAAAGTTTACTTTTAAATTTATTTGAGTTTTTACTCACTATTTTATTATGTTTACAAGTGTTTTATCTGTGAGACCAATGAACTGTCGTTTCGTTTTTCAATGCATCTATGGTGTCATGTTTGTGGGGCAGCTGTGGCTCAGGTGGGATTGGTGGTTTGAATCCTGCTCTGTCCTAGTCAGTCCGTTGTGTCCTTGAGCAAGACACTTCACCCTCCCTGCATCCAGTGCCACTCACACTGGTGTATAAATGTTTGGTGGTGGTCGGAGGGGCTGTAGGTGCAAATTGGCAGCCACGCTTCTGTCAGTCTGCCCCAGGGCAGCTGTAGATACAAATGTAGTTTACCACCACCAGAGTGTGAATGTGAGAGCGAATTAATAATGGGTCAATAATGTAAAGCGCTTTGGGTGTCTAGAAAAGCGCTATATAAATCCAATCCATTATTATTATTATGTTTAAATGACAAATAAAGAAGGGATAATAAAGGAATACCATTAAATTTGGACTGATTTTTCATGATTGGCTGTGTGACACCTATCAGGTTAACCTTCACACTTCAAATTCTGAAATCTGAAAATATTCACAGGCCTAAAGGTGAACAAAGATGGCTTTGTAATGCTGTAGTCAAGTAAGAGTTTGTACTGTCTTACAATAAAGTCTGTGTTAAGTTTTATACCCAGGAGCACATTCATCATACATTACTCCTTCCATATATATTCGATCTCCATTACCTGTGTTTCCTCCAAAGGATCTGCTGCTGCTGTGACTGATTGGCCCTATAGAGCCCGGACCTCTTTACTCAGTAGGAGGATGAGAAAAAATCAGTGCGAACACCGTCATTTGTCTGCTATATATAATTCTTTAGTATTGGTACCTCATCTGACCTTAGCAACATTCATAGGGGACAATGAAAGGAAACGGTGGGATGCTTCTCTGCTTCTCCCCTCCCCACTGCAGCGCTCTTTCATCTCTCCTTCCCACAAGGCTGATTCACCACTTGTGACCCCTGCGGCTGCCTTGTTGAAAATAGACAACAAAGTGTCGAGATGAAAACCAGTGGGCAGTTGTAGCTTGCTGCTCGGCTTCAAGTTGGCCGAGCAGTGGCGAGCGCTCTCGCTGAGCTGACACTTTCGTTTGTCTGGATTCAAGTTCTGCAAAAGAGAATGGACCGACGCAGCCGTGCACCCACATGTGCGAGCATTAACAAATACAAGTCTGTCAGACCCGTTTCTTACCTACAGAAGACGCTCTCAAACACTTTTTAGAAAGTTGTTGTTCCTGTGATGTAAGTCACCGTGGCAACCTTCCACTCTGCGCCCCATCTCTTAAGTTGCATCTTCTTAAACTGTTTTGAAAGATGAAAGTCACTGTATTTTTGTGCATTTTTCCCTGATTTATAAATTGCACACATGCACACAGAAGGAAATTCAACTCTTTAAGGTCTATTTTCTCTCTTTCATTATCCTGTTCTTCAAAATATCTTGTACTCAAGGTGTTTGTTTGTCACCATACTGCAGAAAAATCCAGCTCGAACCAGCTTTGAGCCTCAGCTGATAATAAGTTGGTCTTGCAGGATGTATCTCATCTTCTAGAATGTTAATTCACCAGTAAAACCCATGGAGTTTGATAAATGATAGTGGATGGAGACATTTGTTTTATGTTTAGTAAATGATGTATTTTACTGAAAAAGTAACTTTTTCTTCAGTTTTCTCTATTTCTGAAACAATAACCCCCAACTTTAATCTGAGCTTTTATGAACATCTACATGATCAGTGAGTTATATTTAGGAAATTACCTGATTTTCACTGGAAAAATGCAAAATACAGAAGATAACATTATCATAAGTAGTAGTAAATCACTTAACTCCTTAAAACCTGATGCGTCATTGCTGACACACCCTGAGCAGATGCATTCTGGATGGCTGTAACTCTTTCGCTGTATGTGCAATTGGAAAAATTCTAATGATTTATGAAGCCTGAGACTTTACAGGCTTTATTGGGTCACATGGTAATTTCACTCATGCCTGTAGTAGAAGCTGGAGAAGAAGGCGTTTTTGCAGTATTATAACACGCAGCCAATTGTAAATGATTGCTAGATTTTGAAAGATCTGGGGGAAAAAAGCGCTCTGAAAAAACAGGCAAACAGACTCACTCACAGCATATTTTCTATAGCCAAAATAAAAAAAAAAAAAAGACTGTTTTAGGCTTAGGGTTTAAAAGGTTAAGAAAGGTTAAACAGAGAGAAAAATGCATTTGGAAACTGCATCAGAAGTAGCGCTGGGACTTAATGGGTTAGGACTCTTAAATTGGGATGCAGCACAAGTGGTCACACTCTTAAAATAATGAGAGCACCCTTGTTCGTCTGTTTGAATGTTAACTTTTTAACCCCTGTCATGAGTGTTCTGAATGTGTGATTTAGTTTATTCATAAAAATTCAACTGTTTGCTCAAAAAGAAAAATTTCAAATTGTGCTGATAGCATAGACTGTGTTCTTTCCATGGAGATCTGAGCATGTTCAGTGCACCCCCTGCCGCCTTGTGGTGTTTTTTTTTTGTCTGTTTGTTTTTACTGTTGTTTGCATTGTTGTCGTGATTTTCGTTTATTTTCCTTTACCGTGTTTTGACCGTAAAACTGCTTTTTGGAGTTCAAACAAGTGCCAGAAAGCAGTTGGGCTGATTTAGTAAAAAAAAACAGTGCCTGAAATAAAAACTACTGGGCAAAAATATAAATACTTGTTGTTGTTCAATGTGTTCCAGTTCTCAGTTCATGTTCAACATCCTAAATTGCTTACATTCTGAGTGTCTTATTTAGTAAAAACCTGTCAAACTTCAATTCCTCTCTTTGTCTTTTTCTGTTATCCCACCCTGTTCTGACCCTAAAACACAAAAAGAAACTCAAGCACATACTCACAACAGCTTTTATGACACTGAAACAGACACTTATTCACAGCAGTACATTTACCTGAAATAATGACTCAGGGGTTAAAGGGTTAAGGAAACCATTGTTTTAGAATCCTTAAAAATATTGCTTTCTAATTGAAATCAAAACAGGATTTTAACTTTTTTTTCCCACTTGTTGTGATAGTAGCGTTCTTATCAGCTGTCAAATATCTCGGTCAAAATGGTCACACTGTTTCCAGCAACTGACTCAGTGGAGTGGACAAGATGATACTGTATAAGTGTAACTGTACCAAGCATTTCAATATGCAGAGTGGTCTGAACCTCGTCCTCTGCCGGGGAAGATAAGAACCTCCTTCATGAATAAAGATGTTTAGGCGTCCGCTTCTCTCTGTGTTCAATGTGTACTTGTTACAGCGGCCATTATTTATAGTCCCACTAAGGCCTGGAGTTGTGAGAGTGGGTCTCTTGGGGGATTGGGAAGTGGAGCCACTGCTACCTATAGTGGGAAAGATATACCACCTCACCCCCACTGAGAACTTCGAGCAGGAAATGAACTCATAAATCAAGCAGTAAATTGAGTGTAGGGCTGTGCTTACTCATCTCAAGAGGTCCGCTCCTCTTCCTCCACACACCCCTGCTCCTTTTACTGCATGACTAATGCAACACTGCACTTTTTTTTTTTTTTTTTTACTCGTGTGTCTTTCGCTCTGGTAAACTCTTATCAAAAAGTGTGGATTTTATTTTCAAGCAAACATCATAACTCTGGCCTGAAGGCTACAATATACGAACATCTTGGAAAAAGGCGAAAAGGAGTAAAAAGCTGAATCTGCAGTGTCGTATCGTGTCCTACAGCTGAACTTCGATGCCTCATTGTGATGCCACTGGTACGAGCTGCCTGTCTTTACCCGGACGCAGCCAGGGAGGGGAGTCTCCCCTGTCTGCCTGAGGCTATACTGACAGTCACAGGCCCTGTCCGGAGGAATTAAAATCTCTATTTATCAGGCTTCAACTGAAGCTATCTAGGGACTGGGGAAAATGGCACACAGTCAGCCTTTTTATAGCAGTGGGACTCTGATGGTGAGTTCAACAAGCTTGGATGTGCCCATGCAGGTTGTTTCTTGACAACATGTATTGTGTTTAAAAAAAAAAAAAAAAAACACTCTCATCTTAGCTTCATGCTTTATTTTAGCGCCGTGCTTGCTCCAGAGCTGACCTGAATGTGAATCATTCTGTTTTTTCTTACACTTCTAAAGAACTAAAAGGAAACATCCAAAGAACAATTTAAGACTAATCCTCGAGTACAAGTGGTGTGATGTGTAGTGGTGAGTGAGTGTGTGTATGAGTGTGTGCATCCGCCCCGCTGAGCTTTGCATCCCATTAAAGCGGGGACTCTGCCGCCTCCTGCAGCTGCTCTCCATCACAGCAGCAGTAGGCAGCATTTCCTCTGACAGGAAAGGAAGACGAGGGAGGGAGGAATGGCCATCACTCCTCCACTAGGAAGCCACAGTCCGTGCTTTGCTGAATCCAGATCTCTGCTGACCTCTGCTGGACATACAAGACAAACATTCGCTCATCTGTCTGTATTGTGCAGCAGTGATTGACTTGGGGGCTACAGGGGTTGGACAAAATAATGGAAACACCTAACATTGTGACATCATAGAGGGTGTTTCCATTATTTTGTCCAACCCCTGTATATCCAGTACACTACTTTTTAACACCAGATTAGTACCATTTTTATACTTTTAACACAGATGTTATTAGGTCCATTATTTATTCATGGATTTTTATATAGTTTTATACTGACTATTTTATTCTGTCTAGAAGAGTTTTATCCAAGTGTGTGTTTTAGAGACAGACGCATCGTCATTTCATTTTTGCATTGCATCTGTGATGGAAATGTTTAAATGACAAATAAAGAATCTGAATCTGACATGGGTGATGAACGTCCAGAGCTCTTATTTTTATGCATGAAATAATCTGACTCACCAAAATCTAAGTTCTAAGAAACTATTAACATCTGATGAACTGTGTCAAAATTAGGATCAATCTTTGTTTCTAAATGTATTTCTATTAATTGTTAACTCCACCTTATAACCACATGATTATAATTATACACAACTATATTTTTGCACACTTATTATGTATGTTTCTTTATCATCATATTGAATATATATTGTCTATAGTACATATTGTACAAATTGTTGTTCTAATTGTGTGTCTTAATAGTGTTTTAATTTACTATTCACAACTAGATATATGTTTGAATATTTAGTGCTTTACATCTGTATATATCTTCTTTTTTTTTTTTCTTTTTTAATAAAGTATTCTGATTCTGATACATTATTTCTACATGTTATTTATTTATTTATTTATTTATTTGAATATAAATAGCAGATTTCTCTTTATATTTCATCTTCAACTCGTAATGTTTCTTCTGGTCTTTCTCTGCACAAATTACTGCACTACACTATAATTTCCCCACAGTGGAATCAATAAAGTCAGACCTCATCTCAGCCTAATGTCACTCTTCACTTAGATGTCCTTTTGCACCTACATTATACTGAACATTACAGTTTATTTTGCACCTTAAAGTTTATTTATCTAGGTTTTTTAAAAATGATTATTAACCCATAAAACCCAGTGTTTCATGTCAGTTCCCAAATGAATTTTTCTCTCTATTTAACCTTTCTTAAGTGATTCATCACCATTTACTATATTATTATCCTCTGTATTTTGCATTTTGTCAGTCAAACTCAGGTATTTTCCATTACTTAATTCGCTGATCATGTCACTGTCCATAAAAACTCAGATGAAATTTGAGATTTATTTTGTCAAAAACAGAGAAAACTGAGAAAAAGTGACTTTTTTAACAACGATCTCAATAACTGAGCATAAACCAAGTCTTTCCACCCACTGTCATTGATCCAACTCCATGGGTTTTACTGGTGAATCAATGTTGCAGAAAATGACGGTGTTTCCATGTTCACTATAGAGCCTCTGAATGTCCAAATGGATCACATCTGATGACTATGAAAAGATGACAAGCTGCATTTTTCACCAATTATTTACATGTATTGACAGAATTAGTGGATCAACAGGTATTAAACATTTTAGATCAGTGGATGGTTTTGGTTGCCGGTAGCTGTTTGGGTCTTTTTGGGTTAAATCCAGGTCAATTTTTATACTTCTAATTTTTAATGTATGTAATTTCCCAGTTTGGGATAAATAAAGTACATCTATCTATCTATCTATCTATCTATCTATCTATCTATCTAGTTAATAATATTTCTTACATGAATTTTGGTCTTTTTAAGCATCAGTTGCAATAAATAACCTGCAAGCCGGCACCCATTTAACCCTTTTATACTCTGACCACTTGTAGAAATCACCTTAAAAACATCTTTTCAACCTGTAAACCTCTTTAACCCTTTTATGCATAAATTATCAGAACCTTAGTCAAGATTTTTATCCTGAGTGTTTTTATTCTTCTTTTAGGCATTAAAAAAACAATGTGACTGAATGTCTTTTAATGAACCTATTTTTTGTGGAGTTACAAAAATGTCCACTCAGCTGGATACCATGTGTTTAATTTTTGAAGCAAAGAAAAATGTATTTAAAATGCAATATAAGAAAGTGGAAATATTGTGTGAAAACTATGAAATAAAAACATTTTTCATGCAGCTAATCTGATGTTTTCTCACATTTTAACATACTCTAATACTAGTTGTTACTCACTTCATGGAGATAATATGCAAAAATAAATAAATAAATAAATAAATAAATAAATAAATAAATAGTTACATTTGTTGCAAAGTTACAGTGATGGTATGAATGTCAGTGTATGGGCTGGTGCTGTGTTGGCTGATATGGAACTAAAACAACAAAACCCAGGGATATACAAGAGAACCGGTGTAGAACAGCTGTCCACTGGAGTGACCACTGTGCATGAAAGGGTTAAAAATGGGCTTTATTCATAGAGGTGAGGTGGGAATGTCTAAATTAAGGAACGGATCGAACCTTTGTTTCAAGGATCACATTCAACCAAATAACAAGCTGCCTTAAAGCTTCATAGTAAAGCTATTTTTGTGTCGTAATGGGAGAACTGGTTGATATTTCAACCACAAGAGGGCGTCCTTTCACTAAACTGACACATGGCGTTGCAAAGTTTTCCAAATCTGCACTTGCATCCAAGGGGCTGGAGTAATGATGCTCGGATGAGTGTTTGCATTTCATTCTGTTTTGTTCTCTGCATTTGATTGGGGATGTTTTGTTCAGCAGAAGTGGAACACCACACTCTACCAACTCCTCGATCCCTCTTTTCCGACTCCCCCCTTTTTCGAAGCCCTGCGATCTGCGCCTCCCTTCCCCCTTTTTACTGAGAGGTGCGTCAAGATGACCAGAATAACACCGGAAATAAGGAGGTTTCCTCTGAGAATAAAGGTTAAACATAAACTAAAAACTATGGGAAGATATGGTATTATGTTAATCTTCTTTTCTTTTCTTTTGTTTTCTTTTCTTAATAAAAAAAAATGTTCCTGTGAAAATAGAAATCTAAAACAGCATTACATTCCTTATTCTCCTGTTGGTGCTGTTGTTTTTGCTTGGCAGAAACAGTAGTGGCACCAAGGGGGAGTGCAAATGCCCCCCCCCCCCCCCCCCAGTCACAATCTTTGCCCCCCCAGTTGCCCCCCCACCCCCACCCAGATTTGGGCAAATCTTTGGGAAAATTCGGACAATGAAGAAATATGAAAAATCCATCAATGAAAGCGTACATAACACATTTTGATCCACTTATAATACAACCAGGCAGACACCCCCCTCTCCATGCACACATCTACAGAGGGTTCTCTCAAAGGCCAGCTGGTCACTGTCCAAAGCCCCACTTCAGTTCTGGAATGGATTAATACCTCTGCTTGTATTGCATTCATCTTTCTTCTACAATGTAAAGCAAAGAATTAGCATGAGTGGCATAAAGACTAGTTTTTTTATGTTTTGAACCCAACTATTAATTACAAATAGTTTTGTTCACTGTTCAGGTCTGTTTTATCACTCAGTTTAAATTTCTGCCAGAAGATTATACCGGTCGGTTTGAAAGTGTACCTAAGCCTCCAGATGTTGTCAGTGATTATATACATGTGCATGTAGTGGAAGCCATTGTATACATACATTTTGTTTGATTAGTTGGTTAGGCTATTAGTTTTATTTTGTTTTCAACATTTATTAACTTGCATACATTGGTACTGCTGTTTGTTTGCCGTATGTTTTTCTGATGTGTTTAGAGAAATATGTGAAAGTAGATTGTACTTATTAAATAATCCGAACAGAAAGTCTGAGCTGTTCATGCTGTAGTTTTTAACAAATACCTTGAATACATTAGGTATTACCTGATTTTACCAAAAATTGCCCTCTATATAAAGTGTAACGAATAGGCTATACGCATATATATATATATATATATATATATATATATATATATATATATATATATATATATATATATATATATATATATATATATATATATATTGCAGTCGCTAAAGCACAAAGCGTTAATTTTGCACTATGCATGAAATTTTCTTTGCCCTCCAGCTGCCCCCCCACTTTTAAAATCCTGGTGCCGCCACTGGGCAGAAATGAGCCCTCGTATTTATTTCTCTGTCCCTTTCATTCAGATACAACAAGAAAATACAGGAAATATGTTCACAATACAAAAACGATGTAAAAAAAAAAAAAAAAAAATCAGGGTTAAGTTGCTTCTATGGGATTAATTCTGCATTTACTGAGATCTAAGTTCTTATGGAAATAAGTATTGGGAAATGTTTGACATATGTTGAATGAAATCTAATGTAAAACAGTTGAAAATGAAAGCAGTACATTTCATTTCTCTGAATTCAATGCAAAGGGAGGTTATACGAAATACTTGTCACTTTGGTCTTTATAAACTGATTTATTCTTGACTGTTCTGCCTTTTGTCTATGCTGTAAATATTTCCCCTATATCCTGGTTGTATGTCATTGTAGTGACTTATAATTGCATAATGGTGGTCATCATAACTTTGCTAAAAAAAAAAAAACTAAAAAAAAAACTGGTGGTGGCCTAAGCCTTTTACATTTTTATTTAACACAGAAAGTGGTGGAACACAGCAAAGCAGGCTATGTTTAGCCGAGTACTATGCAAAAGCACAGTTTTTAGGTCCTGCTTGGTGGTTTTAACAGAAGTAAATACACTCTTAACTCTGTGATATTTATTACAATTAAAGCTCCAGATGCATGTTATTAATACAATTATAATAAACTCATCATCATTTATGATTTTTTTTCAAGTAGAATGATCCTCACCAGCTGCAACATCAATAAACATATAAGCATTGATGATTATATTCTTTTCTCATGTCTTTGATATAGAGCTTTACTTGTAACAAACTATTTTTGCATATGTTCCATTTAGTAAAATAATTTGCATTAAACTATTAACGGAGAAGGATTTATAATAAACATAATAATTGAATGAATGAAAAATGAATAATTTTGTTTTGAAAGTAGTAAGCGGAAGTTCCTTTTTGAACGCTCGTTGACTTCAATGTGGGTCTCTTTTTTTTTTTCTTTTTTTTTTTTTTTTTTTTAAGCAGGGATTTTGGAATGTGGAGACCGACGACGTCACCCTCAATTCGCCCGGGGTGTCGTGTTTAGAAAACTTTTTTGAAAGCACTAAACTGTTCACAGCCACAAGGTAAGCTTTTTACTAAACTATTCTTGAATATTTGAACCTGAGGAAAATAGTTAGAATTGCTGGTGTTTCATCATTGCTGCCTTATGGTGCGTTCAAATGTTTCGCCCCAACATGTTAACAGAAGATGTCCGTTAGCTAGCTAAGGGGGAGTTTGAACCATTGGGATACTTTGAGCTAACTCTAAGCAACATCATTTTTTTTGTGATTTAAAGTATTGAGTTACATCCTAACCACTGCTCGGACAAGTCCAAGCATGTGTGACATTGCTGAGGTCAAACCATTGGAAGAAAACAAAACAAAACCTGCTTCAACTTGAAAGGATTGTTTCGGAAACGTGATGCGACGAGATTAACGTTAGCGGTGTTTGGTGTTAGCAAGGAAACCACACTCACGAGACGTATTCATGCACGTTCGCTCGTCATTTACATTTATTCAGCTGTTTTCACTGTTTGGACTTTTCCTCCTCTTAACATTGTCGTATTAATGTGTTTCCCACAGGACACCAAAGCTGTGTAGGGAAACGTGTACTCATTACTCGCACTGTTTTGGTAACATTTCTCTCCCACGAGACGCTCGTCTGTGTCTCCATGGTAACGTGGCGGACGCCCAGCCTCGGCGTTGTCGCGTTGAGCTGAAAGGGGGCGGAACTGGCGAGGGACGACGGCTCCTCCATACCTCTGTAACCGTAAAGGCAAAAAAAGAAGAGGGAAGATGGTAAGGGGAGCACGACTGCGTCTGGTCACCAGAAGCTTTCTAGGTAGATGGAGAGTGAATCCGCAGTGGTGGAATCTCAGCTGTGTTCTGTGCAGATGCTGTAGGAGTCATGTGGTTCCCTAATTCTTTCTCATTGAAATTGTGTGATGTGTATGTATGAATGCATAGATGGATAGATAGATAGACTTTATTAATCCTTTGACAGCTGATGCTTATGTTAATTGTCCATATGTGCATATTAGTGGGTCTTTAAATGTGCATTTACATTCTTTATTTATCTCTATTCCAGCCATTTCAAGACGGTGTCTACTACCCCTATCCTAGTGACACCCAGGGGAACCACTCTTCAGCGGGGATCCCATCCCTCCTGAATTCACCGCTCAGCCAGCAGTCTGTGAACGGCCACTCCGCACCAGGCATGATGCCTTCCAGCGGTGCCTCCACAGTCCTCCCCTTCAAGTTTCGTCCACGGAGGGAGAGCGTGGACTGGCGGCGTATCAACGCAGTGGACATTGATCTGGTGGTGAGCCAACTGGATGTGGATGCCCTTCAGGAGCACATCAGCTCTGTGACTTTCTGCAGCCTGGACGGGGAGCGATGTCAGCGTTGCCAGAGTCCTGTAGACCCAGCCTTGGTTAAGCTTCTGCGTCTCGCCCAGCTCTCAGTGGAGTGGCTCCTGCATTGCCAAGAGTTTTTGTCTTTTAACCTGCGGACCGCAGAGGAGAGGCTTGTGGCTGCTGGACGGGAGCGTGAGCAGCTGCTGGCTCAACAGAAGAAGCAAGAAGAGAAGATGAAGATGCTAACAACTGAGCTCAAGCAGAGGAAGAAGGTTATCCGCACCCAGCAGTCTCTGCTCACGCCAAGGATCATTAGCAGCCACAAGGTACCGCTGACACATTTAATGCTGGGGTTGGAAGGAAGGTGGGGGCATTTCACATTTATTTTTATAGCAGGCAGGCTGTCCGCTCCATCACCCCCTCCCCCTGGTTCCTCCTCCTCCTGCTCTGTCATTGTTCTATTGATCTATTCACATCTCCGCTTTGTGCCTTTGAGATTCACGATTCCTTTTATTGTCATTGTATACACAGAGCATACACAACGAAATTCTGATGCGCTTTATAGAGACAGTAGTTCTTGAGTAAAAAGAGGAAATATACATCGTAAAATAGTTATATAGTATTAAATGGAGAAAAAAAAATGATGGGAAAAAAATGGTGTGTATTGCAGAAAGAGCCATGGCTGTGTTGTAGCAGTATGGGTATAATAAGCTTTATTTCAGACTGAAAGAAAGGGATTTAAATCTGGAGAGCAGATGGTATTATTCAGTGGCAATTAGTTTTTAAAATCTACTTACAAAAGGATAGCATTAGTAGCAATCTCAATGACTCCCACTTCTGTCCCACACGTGCTTGTGTGAACACATATAGTTTGGTTTTTATAAGATGTATCTGATGGATTAATAGTCAGAGAGATGCTCCTCTTTGGATGTGTGCTTACTTGCCATTAGGTTATTTATAGCACAAATCACAAATATTCCCCCTCTGTTCGTCAAGTGTAAGGCTGCGACTGACCTGGCTAAGCGGTTGCCAAGGCAACAGCTATAGTGTGTCATGACAGCATGTGGTTGCTAGGTGTGCACTAACAGCTCAACTAACAGAAGCAGGTCAATAATTGATAGAGAGGCCATGTGTGTGTCCTTTTAAGACCTTTGGCATTTGTTGTTTGTCATCGGTAATGTCTACATTTTCCCAGTTCTACCAAATATGCACATAGACAGGGCCCCTTTTTTTAGCGTTGTTAGATTTCATCCTCATTATTCCAGCTGTAGTATAGTATATTGCACCGCCTCTTCGTGTCGTGTGGCTGCCTTTCAGTCTTTGCCGCCATATGGTGCGACAAGATATCAGTAGCAGCGCGTTTAACATTGAATGAAGTCACAAGCACAATGAGCACCAGTGTTAAATGTAGCGTATGATCTGTGTGTGTGTGTGTGTGTGTGTGTGTTTGTGGCAGATGCGGTGTCTATTCTGGTTCAGAAGTGTTAGTGAGCTGAAGTGTGGTGACTTCTGCCTAGGGGAACAAATCAACATCACTCGTGCTTGTCTGTCTTTCTGTCTGTCTGGACACACAGGCCTTCTGTTTTCCCAGTGGTTCTCAAGCTGTGGGGTGGGCCCCCTTGAAGGCTTACCAAGGGGTGTATGGGATCACTCCTGGGTGTTTCTTATTTTCTTCAGGTTAGAACATATAGCAGGTGGAACTAATGTTTTAGCGTTGGAGCACCCTGGACTCATTTTAGGGACGTACTTTAATGTTCTGAGATGTTTAATGTAAACGAGCTCATTGCAGCCATTGATGCTGTTAAAATGTTCATCTTTGTTACCAAAATTAGTTTTTGTTTTGAAAAAAAGTACCTTTATTGTCATAGTTATAAGATAATTGTACATTTTCTATTTTTTTATTTTTTATTTTTTGAAAAATATTGTCTCGGGGGCAGTGTTGTTGAGTTTATTTGTATTGTTCAAGCTAAAATCTAAGTAATTCTTAATTTGAATAAAAAAATTTTCAAGGAAAAGCAATAAAAGTCTTTCAATAGAAGTTAGAATTGCACCACTGTTACAGTGTTGTTGGGGTTGAGGGGGGCCTGGAGATTTTTCTTCCTCCAATGAGGGGCCTGACAGAAAAAGATTGAGAACCACTGTGTTAACCCCACAGACGCTGAGGCTCCTCTGGCCTGACCTCATTTGAATGACTGCTTATTGATTTGTGCGCTGGTTGTAACTGAGTGAACTTTATAAAATCAAATAACATTACAAAGCATTATTGAATTTGCTTACTGTTTTTGTGTGTTATATTATCGCTCTATTACAGTTATTTTTATACACCAAAATGAGTTTACACTATTGCAATAACCATTTCCATTCTTATGTGTTTGAAAATGGCAGGATGAAAATCATGTTTCCACATCATTTTCCTCTATTTGACTGTTAACTGATTGTATTTAAATGGTATCATCTTGTTCTATCTCCCCTCCTAAAATAATCATTTAGAAAATACATTACATTCATTATATACATCATTCATTACATGTAGTGTATATGTATATATCTTTTTGTAGCTTTTAGACTTATACAAGATTAGGGGCATAAAATGAAAAGAAAGAAGAAAGTTTAATTGCAGTTGTCTGTATGACAGTCGTTCAACGACAAACATTTCATAGTAAGGTACAGACAGGCAGGTGGAGAACAGTCTGATTTGTTGGTTTCTTTGTCAAAAATTCACACTATGAAGTGTTAATGGGTATCTTTTTTGTTTCCTTTAGTGTCAGCATTGTGAAAAATCTTTCCTGAATTCTGGCTTCCTCCAGAGTCACATGCAGCGGCGCCACCCTGACGAGTATGAGATCCGTAAGTCATGGAGTCATAGTCGATGCTGTTCAGTTTAGGACAGGAACAGATAGAAAAATGGATAATGCAAAAAAAAAGTTGAGTGACAGATACATCTCATGCACCAGAAAACACATCTAGTATGAAGAAACATTTGACAACTTTGATTTAGAGTTGAAACATGTTTTTATTTTGTTAGTTACTTATTTAACCAGGAAAAAAGACTCATTGTGATTAAAAATCTCTGTCTTGGCCAAGACAGCAGCAGAAAATAGAAATTTCTGCCATAGTAAAACTCAGTTCTAAGACTCTATACTAATAATATACTTATAAAACACTATCAATCAATCAAAAGCTCCAAAAAGTATTCAACAATGTTCCTTAAAAGCATCTCAAAGCTGAACCCGATACATGTGCTTTCTTTTTCTTCCTTTCAGAGCTGCGGTCCGACACTGATAAGAAAGTTCAGACTGACAGCCTCAAATCTGAGGTCAGCAGTTTGAAGGAACAGATTGTTCAGCTGCAACATGCCCTGCAAACCAAAACAGCCCAGGTACAAAGGCCACACCACTCACATGAGTAGAATTCCTTCATTTTCAAGAGTAAATTGTCACAGATTATTTACATTTTTAGGATGGCAACGCCATGAGTTTTAAATTTAAGAGAAACATATTTCACATAGTTCATGTCTACTTTTACACTTGTCATTTGTTGTTGGCTCATGAGCTAAAAAGCCATGTGCTATTGTTTTGGATTTTTGAGATATTACAAATGTGTCTTTACTTACTGTATAATATACCATATTTTGGTGGCTTATAACATGAAAATACTTAGCGTTATCAAACTAGTTACTATTGAGCACGGATAGGAAGTCATATATAGACTTTTCATTTGGGTCCATGAGCTTTGACCTTGAGTGACCGTGAAGGGTCAAACTCAAGGTCACCATTGTATACATTTTGACAATTTTCTTCTCTGAAACTACTGGTTGGATACCTTTCAATTTTTTATGTAGCTTCCTTGGGACAATGTCTACAACGTTTTTTCACAGTTTTGAGAAGTTTTCATTTTGGAATTTTTGACAAATTTTGGAAATAATAAAAATGTGCCTTTACTTATAACGGGCCATATTTTGATTGCTTAGAACATGGAAATGGTTGGAGATATCAATATAGTTAATTTTGAGCACTGATAGGAAGTCATATGTGGACTATTGGGAGATTGATCTCCTGCATCAACACCACAGGACTCTAACATAGCGGCAGAACCTGACAACCTAGCAAATTCAACTTATTTATTCTTGATAGAACATGCTGGTGAGCTGCAGGGCCAATGGTCGTATTTTTTTGTGACTTCTGATGAAGCTGTCTGTTTTCAGGAAAAAGAACAGCAGTCGATGCACAAAGATGTTCTGAGAGAACTGGACCGTTTTAAGGCTGAGGAGATGGCACGCATGGACAGAAAGATAGAGGACAGCAGGGATGGCATGCGCCGGGAGATGGAATTTCTTTACTCCAGAAATATTCAGGCTCTTAATGTATGAAAAATAGAAACCAAATCCATCTTTTTGAGTTATCTTTCTTTTTTCATTTGCTTATTTTTTTTTTGTCTACCTTACAGGAAGCGAATCAGTACAGCAAACAAGAGAAACCACCCAGTCCTGTTCAGTCACAGCCAGAGAGAGATCTAGACAACTACAAAGAGATGCAGTCACAAGCAATCCGAAAGCTGGAACAACAGCTCAAAAAACAGGTCAGAGAGCATGTTTACATGACCATAAAAGTCCAATAACTGGGAGTAATTGGATGATCGTAATAATCAGATCTGATGCATTTACATGCACTTCAGAAATGCAATAATCGAAAAACCCTGGTTTAGACGCTCCAGTCCATTATTGGATTTCTTTCGGAGTACATACGTATGTACATAGTGATGATAGAATCAAACTTCCTGTTGTTGTCCTCCACTCCCGTTTGACTACATAACTTCCGTTCTCTATGATTTTAATTGTGCTTACACATGCGCGGACATAAAAGAATGAAATAAATCAGATTACCCTGTATACGTGCAGGAAGACATGGGAGTATTGGGGAGAAATCCAGTTGTGTTAATCCGATTTCTCCTAATCAGATTATTGCTGTTATCTGATAAAACAGATTAAATTATCTTGTTTACATGGTCACTTGATAACTCCAGAAATCGGAGAATGATCGGAGTATTGGTTTGCTTGTAAACAGCGGTTAGTGTGACAAAAATGAAGCAAATAAGTTATTCTGATTTCAACCTGATACCATGAAATTATTCCTTTTAGGATAAAAAATGGGAATCCCGGATGCAAGAAATTGAGTCAGAAAAGAATCAGGTATGTTTTAGTATTTGGCATTATAATTATCATAGTATCATAGCGTCTGTATTAATTTCATTTATTGATTTTCTGTAGTTGTTGAATGACTTGAGCCGAATGCAGCTGCTGGTGTCGGAGCACCAGGAGCACAGCCAGAAGCTGCAGCAGGAGATGGGAAGGAAGCTACAGGAGAAGGAGCAGACTATCAGGGCTCAGCGGGACCAGGTTCACACTTATTTACACTCATTCACACTCATACAGTCATTCACCGCCCAGTGAGATTATGTCAGGAGTGGAAGTGGGGCGGAGGGTCAGGCCTTGTTCAGGATTTCCTGTATTTGCTACACAGACTGAGACTGTGCTGTAAATGACACATAATGACACTGTATGTTTGAAAGGGCTATTCCGCAGCAGAATAATGCCAAGTTATTATTATTGTACTAAAATAGGCTCTAAAAACTGATGCTATTTGAAATTGAGGTCATATTCAGCTGAATAGGATTACAATTTACAGGGTCTTTTCAATCTGTTTACTTTATTTGATTCTATTCTATTTTTAATCTGAAATCATGAGTTTTGGGGTATTTCTAATATATTGTTAGCCTCATAGCATAATTGCCTAAGTCATCCATCATATGGACAAAAGTGGTGGGACACGTTGAATTCAGGTGTCTCTTTTCTAACAGGGGTCTGGGATACAAAAATGTCATAATATAGTTATATAAACATATGTATAGTTTTATATATATAGTTTTATTTTTAAATAGTTGTATATTGTGATAAATATCATTGCATTGGTTAGTTTTGTTTAAATTATCTTTCCTTCCAAAATGCCTCAGATGGTTTTGATTTGATTTTTCTCAACACTGATTTTGTTTTTGTTTGTTTTTTTTATCCATGACAAGGGCTGGGTATCATGGCCAATTTGCACAATCGATTCAATTTCGATTCATAAGGTTCTGAATTGATTAATCACAATTCGATTCGATCCAATATCGATTCGATTCAGTATTAACTGATTGATTCAGATTAATTTAGTGATATCAAAGTACAATTTTGAGTTGTAACCTGATTATTTGACTACTGCAGTCATGCAACACATCAATAATGGTATCAATGTTGATATTAGAAAGGAAATAAATATGATATTTCAGCAATAAGTAGCTGAATCTGCTCTTAAATAATGAATGTCTACTTTCTCCAGATCTCACGTAGGAAGAAAAATCTCCCATTAAACTTTAAGGAAATATTGATGTTTATCAACTATATGGACAAAAATATTGCGACACATCATGGCTACAGCTATAAGATGTCCTGTTCATGCTGATTTGAGATATTAACACCAATATTAATAATATATAATATAATCAATATAATATGTATCACAATATAGAACTATATAATGACATTTGTCATGATTGTTTTGTGTCCCAAGACCCCTGTTAGAAAAGAAACACCTTAATTCAACGTGTCCCAATACTTTTGTCCAGATAGTGTATGACTCAGGCAGTTATGCTAGGAGGCTAACAATATGTAATGTTTGCCCTGGTTTTCAGTTTTCGTCATAATGGATCACGTGTAAGATTAGGCTGTTATTGACCTATGAATCATGGAAGAGGATGAATAATCACAGATTTATTTTAGTAAAGGTAACAGCATTCATGCTAGTCTTAGCATAGCAACACAAAATCACAACCTTCAATATCAAAAACAACCATTAAACAAAAAATAAGGAGAACTGCAGGATGTTGGGCTAAATCAGCATCCACTAATGACAACGTATTTTTCATTTTCACACATTTTCACATGTAACATTTGTAATGAACTTTTTACCTTCTTGTCTTCTGTAAAACATAAAGTAAATCCTATTTAATTAATCAGTCAATCAATTTTTTACAAAATTATTGCAAACAGTTAAAATCAACAACTCATTTACAAGATACGTTTTGTAAAATGAGACATATTGGTGCAATATTGACTCAAATACTCCAGCCACTCAGTCATAGTGACCATACATATGGAATTCACAGAAGTTTTAATATAATATAATAAAATGTTTAGAAAAAAATGTATAGACCAAAATTTCAAATATGTAGCTTGACCTCTCTTTGCACTTTGATTTGTCTTGAATTTTCGTGCAGATAATATGAGCTAAACTGCACTTAAACCTTTAATGTACAGGAGCTTTGATTCAACATGTCAGACATTTCTTTTTTTTTTGCATGACTTTTTGTTATGTGAACTAGAAGCAGTCAGAGAGCGCAGACCTCCGCCAAGGCTGATCAGTGGCCCCCCCCGTGGGCCCCCCCACCCCCGATCACCACCAAAATTTAATTATTTCTTCCTTATCCCATTTCCAACAAACCCTGAAAATTTCATCAAAATCTGTCCATAACTTTTTGAGTTATGTTGCACACTAACGGACAGACAAACAAACAGACAGACAGACAAACAAACCCTGGCAAAAACATAACCTCCTTGGCGGAGGTAATAAAGATGAAACCACAGACTGACTTTACCTCATAGAAGCTTTTTGATTTTGATTGTTTTTGTGTGTGTTGTGCAAAGTTTCATGCATATACCTTCTGCAGCTTTTTGTCACATGTGTTTGACAAAGCTGAAAAATCAACATTAAAGCTGAAGGTGGCATAAGACTTTAGCTTTGGATTTTTGTCTGTCACCAATAAAGAGTACTACTCTGTTATTATTAAAATAAGCAACTATCTGATGTTGGAAGACATCTTTACTCTTAATCTAATAATTCATATTCTCATTAATAGAAATAATGATGATTAAAAGTGAAATCAAATGGCTCTTCTGTTAAAAGCTCCTTGAGAGCCCATGGGATACTTCATACACACAAGTGTTCTTCATAATATGTGACTTTATGCATGGTTTTTTTTTTCCTGTTTTCTGCAGATTAGGAATATTTCCTCAAATCCTCCAACCAGAATAGTTGAAACACCAGGTATGGATTTCATCTCAGTTACAGCTTTTGGAAGAAAAGTACATATTTGATCCTAATATTTCATCTCATTTTTTTCTTTTTTTTTTTTAACAGTGATTCTCAGTACTCCAGAACCAGAACCAAAACCAAAGCGAGTTGTGCTTGGTGAGTCAGCAGGATCCAGTGTATTAATAAACTAAACGACTACTTCCACAGCAGTCGTGCATGTGCTTTGTTGCATGAAAGGTTTCATAATGCTTTTTTTCTGTCAGAAACTCCTTCATAAATATCAAGCACTACTATCACCACACTCCTATATTCCCGTCCCCCCACCTTTTAATGCCTATTTCTATCTTACTTATCCTGACCTCTGACATCACGTGCTGTCCAATTAGAGGAGCCCGTCTCTGCTCCTAAGCTGGATCCTATACAGGAGCTGTCAGAAGAGGAGAAAGGTAAAACGGATGCTAAACCCAGCAGAGCCGGTCGACTGCATGCTGCCTGCATGGATGCATCAGTCTGTCCTGAGCAGCCTTTTCCTCAAGCGTTTTTAAAGGGTACCTGTACTGAATTTTCATTGCTAGCTATTTCAAAAGATCACGTGTAATACAAGTGGTTCCATATGGTAACTTTCGTCATAGCCTGTTGTCAAGTACATTTGAGTACTATTGCTGCCTTCCTGCGCTATAGGAATTATGACAATTACTACTTATGAACAGTGTTGGGAGTAACACGTTACAAAAGTAATGCATTACGGTAACAGATTACTTTTTGCTATAACGCAGTAGTGTAAGGCCTTACTAATCAATTTTCAGTAATATTTTACTTGGTGCATATTCAATAGCACTTACATCACAACACACTTTCACCCATAATTGCTCAAATGAAAAAAACTAAACAAAACAGCAAGACTGTGAGAACTTAAGGAATCAAAAATGTGGAGGAAAGTTCTTTTTCCTGTTGGTGTTCAGCCAATAGGTGAAGACGGTAGAAGACAGTACATTGGCCACATGGACGTATGCTCATTACTAACCCTAACCCTACTTTACAGAAGCTAGTTAGTATGATCCCTGTGATCAGCAATGACAAGGTAAGCTGACTAGTTAGAATTCTTTATTAATTGCGGATTTAGCTACTGGTGTCCTTGGTGTGGCACCCCCTGTTCAAACAAGGGGTGCCCCTGTTTGAACATGTAAAATGTTGGAAAAAAAATGCAGGTGTACCTGCTCGGATTCAAACATCGTAGACTGTAGCGTTACTTACTGAACTACTCATCCACATATGCATCCGAAGGCTCTCCTGTCTCTTGTATTTTGGGGGGGGGGGGGGTCTACTGCGCACATGCCTTTTATGATGAGAGTCCATATGTAACTCAAAAATAATACAAGAGTCATCTAACATTAAAATTCTGAGACAGTAATATTGTAAAGTAAGGAATTACTTTTAAAAAAGAGTAATAAATAAACTGTAATGTATTACAGTTCGTAAGTAACTTGCACAACACTGCTTACAAACTCGAAAATTGCACATGAATGATCCCCTGTGTATTTTCCACTGGGGAACTGGGAAAAAATGTTGATACATGAGTTGCCGAGATGAAAATAACCGTTGACCTTTTCCACATGGCATAGAGGAACGAGGGATTAATGGAGAATGATAAGCACTGTTTTTATTCATGTTCTGCTGCTGGTAGCTGATTTTTTGCACATTTGTAGTATGCACAATTAGCAAAATAACTTATTAAAAAAAAAAAGAATGAAGTGGAGTCTGCATGTTCACCCTGTAATGAATGAGTTTTCTCTGGGTACCAAAGACATGCATTAATAGGTTAATTAGTTCAGCTAAATTGCCCATAGGTGTGAATGTGAGAATGATTGGTTGTTCATAGTGTATACATGTCCCTACAACCTTCTTGAGGATGAAGTTCACAAGATGAATGAATTTTAAAATGCTTTAGTAGATGAATTAACTCGTCCAAAACTGTTTTGCCCAAGTATCAGGTCACGATAAATTGTGTCAGCCATTGTCCATTTCGCTATGACAACAAAAGACATTTGAACACAACGCACTGATAGTTTCAAATTCACAAGTGGAAAGGATCATCTTCCCGATAGCACGTGAAGGCAGCATTTGTCAGTCAGGCATGGTCAGGGACATGTTGCCTTCTGTTGCGGGCTGTTCCAGCACCGGTAGTGATGCAGTAAAGTTGATTTGTCCGATTAACTGTGCTGGAATGGACTGGTCACTGACCCCGTGCAGCAGACACCAGTCTAAGAAGACACATTATCTCCCAGTGCTGGGTCGGGTCTGTAGGACAACGGCAGGGTGCAAAGCTTACAGCTGCAAGTGTGACCACGTGCTTTCCACTCCATCGTGCTCACTGACTGCAGCTTGTTTACTCACACTCGATCACCTGGAATCTACACTGCCATGTCATTTCTGCCCAGCAATGGCTACTCCCTATAGGTTCTGCCTCTGCCTGTACTTTACATAATAAAAAGGGCCAGTGCAGTGCATTTATGGTGATTTTTCTTTTCACTGACTTTGTGCCTCACTTGCTTATAAGTGATGCACAAAGCACAATTAATGTTGTAAACACGACCAGTACAGGTACACTTTGAGATCACGTCGTCCCTGATACTAAAGGCATTAAGATGACCCTTAGCATATTGAAGCTTTTTGGAAAACCAGCTCATGATCTGTTACATTCTTTGATTCTCACCATCGCAGCAGTAATTACCGTCATGTCCATTCCTCATCTTTTTTTTGCCTTGTTTGTATAAAACAAATGTGTGGGATTTCTCCTCTTCTGCCTGCACCGTCACAGTTTCATCTTTTCTCCCCAAAACGTCTAGCATGTTGATTTTTTTTTTTTTTTTTTTCATTGAAAATATGGCAACTGCATGATGATTTCCTTAATATTTAGTTGTACAACGAGTCCACAAAGTCTCTTTACAATTAAAAAAAATGTATTACAAAAGCAATTAATGAGATATGTTAATCAGATTTGTTCTATGCACTCAGTGGTTATCACAGCTTTTATCTACATTTTGGGATCATGTGCAATCGAATTGATAATCAATTTTTCATCAACAAGAGATCAATGACTGCAAATTTTTATCTTGAAGTTTTGACTGATTATGTGGTACCACAACTGGATGACCTTCAACCAGCCATCATTTTCCAGGTAGTTGGTGCACCACCACATTGGGGTCTGCATGTTGGTGGGTTCCTAAATCAAACATTTCCAGACTGGTGGATTGTAAAGGATGGTCCAATTTCCTGGACACCTCATTCACCAGATATCACTCCCCTGGATTTCTTTCTATGGGGTTTTGTTACAGATGTTATGTATCGAACAAAAATATGTCACATCAGTGACCTGACATGAAAGACCACAGAGCCTGTTTCGATGACCATAAAAGTCTGATAACTGGGAGTAATTAGATAATTGTAATAATCAGATGTGGCTTGTTTACATGCACTTAAGAAGTGTGATAATCCAAAACCCAGGTTTAGACACTCCAGTCCATTATTGGATTTCTTTCGGAGTACGTACATACATAGTGATGATAGAATCAAACTTCCTGTTATTGTCCTCCGCTCTTGGTTGATTCTTTAACTTCTATTCCTTACCATTTTTAATCATGTTTACACATACGCAGACATAAAAGAATGAAATGTATCAGATAAACCTGTATACATGCAGGAAAACATTGTAGTAGTTGGAAGAACTCCAAGTGTGGTAATCAGATTTCTCATAATCAGGTAACTGCAGTTATCTGATAGAACATATCAGATTATCCTGTTTACATGACCACTTGAATAATCTGACAACTTCAGAAATCGGATAATGATCGGAGTATTGGTGTACATGTAAACAGGCTCACTGATACCATTGATGAGGCTTTGCTGCAGAGAACGCAGAAAGAAATTGAACACCATCTTGATGTGTTTCATGCAACTAATGGTGCCCATATAGAGGTGTTTCAAATGAGGCAAAAAAACTTCAATATCTGCTTTTCATTTTCTAATAATGTCCATAGATTTGTCTATTCATTTGTTTTTGTAATAAATTTGTTAAATTGTAAGGAGACTTTATGGACACCCTGTATATTGTTGTCTCCACCACCTGATTGGAACCTTATTGTCAATGAGAATAAATGACTGACTGAGTGCTCTTTTACAGAGTCAAGCAGCGTCTCTGAAAGGCGACCGGTGGAAAAAAAGCCTGATCCTGGACTAGGGAAGAAACAGAGGGCAACAATCAATGTCCTGAGAAGAAACCCCAATATGAAGAAAGAGATTCGACAAGAACTTGAGAAGTCTGTCTTGAACAAACTGGAAAATCTTGGAGTCAAGCCTGTACGTAACATACTCTTCTTTTACACACTGAAGTATTGTTGAAAATGACAGCGATGTTTTATTCATTTGATAAAAATTTGGAAAAAAGCTCATAAAACTTAAGTATTATTACAAAGCCTATTTTGATAGTGTCTCTTTAAGTCTGACACGCCATCATTTTAACCCTTAAAGACCCAAAGCATCCACTGATCTAAAATGTTTAATAACTGTTAAACCACTAATTCTATAAACACATGTAAATAATTAAGTTAAATTGCAGATTCACCAGTAAAACCCATGTAATTTGACAAATTTCCATGGTTGGAGACACTTGTAGAATTGATGATATATTTTTCTGACAAAAATCATGTTTTCTTCAGTTTTCTCTGTTTTTGTGTAATAACCCTTGACTTTGCTCAGAGCCTTTATGAACATTTTATTTTGAATATAGGAAAATACATGCTTTACACTGAAAAAATAAAAAGTATATTATAATAAATGGTGATAAATCGCTTGGTAATGGTTAAATGTAGAGAGAAATTCATTCAGATGTCAGCACAAAAAAATAATTCTAGGTCTTTATCGGTTAATTTGAAGCCTTAAAATGTCTAAAACTGTTGTAAATAGGATTTCGATAGGTCTTAAAATTTAAGTGTATAAATAAGCTAATGTTACTTTTATAAAATTTGCTACCAAATGTGAAATTCTGGATATAGATGTTAATTTTAAGCACAACATTTATTTTCTGTTTGTTTTTATTTTGTTGTTGTTTATCTCCCTTTTTTTCTTTTACAGTTTTAAAAATTATTCAGGCATCATCAAACAGCAAATTCAATCCAACAAATTTTAGGAATCAATCTTTAATAAAACACTAAAGATAAATATTGGCAACTGCCATCCATGAAATGACATCTGATTTGCTGATGTGACCCATTAAGGTTGATGTACACAGTTTTTTCTTGGAAACATTGTATTGATTGCACTGTAAAAATGAACCCAACGTGGAAGTAATAACAAACAGCACACTCAGAATTTATCACTGCAGAACTGCACACTCAGCTTGTGTGGAATGATGTGGAGTGCCCCCAATCATTTCTGTTCATGTCACTTTAATGTAATGAAAGAATTAAAGCTCAACAAAATCTGTTTCGACAACAAAGCATTTAGTGTTTGGTTAACGCTGTTTGTGCAAGAAAATGCTCAAATTAGTGTAAACGCATCAGTCACAGAGTGTAAAATGCCTCTAGCAGACACTCGCCATATATTCCAGATGGAGATAGTGACATCCAGGCAATGCCTAAATGAGATTAGATAGACACCGAATGTACACATATAAGAAACAGAAGAAAATAGTAACAACAACTATAAAAACAGTAGTGAAAAAACAGACAATTGCGCATTGTAAAGTACTAGTAGAAACAGTAAATAATAGAGTAGTAATATAATAATAATAATAAATAACTATGTCATAATATTTTAATATGCACTTATATGGACAGACATACGGACAGACAGTTTAATAATCACAGGATAAAAGTTACAATCAGAATACTTTATTAATCCAAGGGATGGATGGATGGATGGATGGATGGATGGATGGATGGATGGATGGATGGATGGATAGATAGATAGATAGATAGATAGATAGATAGATAGATAGATAGATAGATAGATAGATAGATAGATAGATAGATAGATAGATAGATAGATAGATAGATAGATAGATAGATAGATAGATAGATAAACACTATTAAGACACAAAATTAGAACAGCAATTTGTACAATATGTACTACACAATATATTGTCAATATGATACTTAAAGAAGTATACATAATAAGCAGGGGTGTAACGGTACAGAATAATTTCGGTTCAGTACGTTTTCGATACAGGAGTCTTCAGTTCAATGCATTTTCGGTTCAGGGAAGGAGACCAGTAAAGGGGGGCTATTGGGATGTGTGCTTGTACCAAAAATCGAAAGTGAAACTTGACACGCTTCAAACATCTGACCCGGGTTCTGTGCCTCAGTTATAGTCTCTGTTGTCACACACACACACACACACACACACACACACCCCTATCAGTGCCCCAGCCTCAGAATAAAGTGTATTGTTTTGGTTTGGGGGTTTTTTTGGGGGGTGGAAGGGTGGGGGGACGACAGGGTTGCTGCTACTGAATGTATATAGGGGAAACCCTGCATATGGTTTCCGCTGCAGCCACCCTGCTCATACTGTGTGCTTCAAGGTTCATGTGGAAACTTAAGGCGAATGTTTGCGTTTTTCACATAGGCTGCATGTATTTGTTCGAAACACCTCCATATTGTATTTGAAAGCCCCGAACTGAAACGGTTCGGTACAAACGAGTGCACCATTACACCCCTAATAATCACTGATAACAGTAATAATCGTAACAACAATTTCTATAATAAGTAATATAAGTATGTAAGTCGATAATAGTAATAAGCAATAAGAAAAATAAATTGATGACAACAAAACATTGAACACTGGATACAATAAACTGTCTTAAACAACTTAAAAAGCACAAACCAGACATTAAAAGAAGTGATCTGGACTTTATGTGCAGACTTGATGGTAGTAGAGCATGAGAGTGAATGTGAAATAGGTCCTCAGTTACATTTATTATGTCGAAACCTGCAGGATCCTGGTTCACCTCTATCTCTGTGGGAAACTGTGTGATCCTCTCCATGTCTTCACAGGATCAGGTTGGTCTGAAGGATAAGGAGCTGTCCACCATCCTGTCCAAGATGCATTCAAAACGCCAGAGCAATGAGTACTGGCTTCAGCGGGAGGAGATCTCCAACACTGTTGACGGAAAGCTGGAAACCCTGAGCAGAGGTAGTGACCCAGCTCTGGGGTCACAAACCAAGACCAAACACTCATTTAAAGGTACTTTTCACAACTGAGTCACTGAGAAGCCTCTTAACCCATGAGATCATCCTTTGTTTTAGCTTGTTGCTGGTTAAATCTAGCTTAGTATTAGATGGACTATATATGTCAGAGGTGTCAAAGTCATGGTAATTCAGGGGCCATATATAGGCCAATTTGAGCTCCAGTTAAATAATAAAAGACTACAAATAAGGTCAATTAAAATTATGAAAATGTTTACATTTACAAACTAAAAAAACTGGGTGTAACAGTCACTCTATTCAAGTATAATTAAAAAGTAGCAGGAAAAAATAACTATATATATGTATACATATATATATATATTTTTTTTTATATATTTATATTTATATATATTTCTAAATCAAGAATTCAAGGATTTTTATTGTAATTTTCACTGCACCTGCATACACAAGAGAATGACATTTTTGTTCCTCAATCTGTGCCTACAGTGTAGTAGCACCATATATATATATATATATATATATATATATATATGTATATATATATATATATATATATATATATATATATATATATATATATATATATATATATATATATACATATACATGTTAAAACACTATTAAGACAATTACAACAGCAATTTGTACAATATGTACTAGACCATATATCATCAATATGATAATTAAAGAAATATACATAAAGAAGTGTTCAAAAATATTGTTGTGTGTAATTATAATTATGAGGTTATAAAATGGAATTAAGGAGTCCAATGACCACAGGCAGGAATGATTTCAATATTATGCCTCAATTTATCATTTACACACGTGCATTACAGATTACAGTGGATTTACAAAGGCCCAAAGCATGTGGTAACAGGCAGAATAATATTAAAATTTTGGAGTTTGGAACTAAAATGAGTTTGACAATAGTTTGTAACTATCTTTAGTGTAATTTTTGCATTTCCCACCAGAAGGATTGGAACGTTTGGTGGGCCGGTTTCTTGCAAATTTAGACATATTTTACTCTCACTTTTAAGCTACAAGGAAGGAAAAGGAAGTTTTTATTTGTAGCTGGTTTTGACTGTGTTTACATCCCAGCGGTATGTCTAATCTGTGGAAGCTTTAACTCTACACCGTATGTCTGTTCGCATAAACCGACTTAATCTCCCTCCCAGTGTGACGGAGTGACCTGCTCATTGTGTTTGTACTATATGTCCAGTGTCACAGATACGGCCTCGATCCAGTAGCCTGCCCTCCAGAGCAACCCAGATCATGTCTGGACCTACGGTGAAGCAGCCCAAAACCCCTCAGCCAGCCCCGAGGACCAGGACCACCACCCAGCCCAAAACGTCTACGCCCAACACTAAGACCGTCCAGAGGAATTTCACTCCCAAGTAAAGACAAACTTCAAATCTCTTTGTGAACTAAAAATCTGTTAATTTGCCACCAGTGTCCACTTCATAGTAGTATCTGATAAGGAATAAAATATACTATCAGTCTAAATGCTGTCTTGACAACATTCGACTGCACAAAGATAAAGAAACCATTAGCATTTAGCCACAACAGTTAGCATAGTACTGAAAGCCATAGTTAAATGTACATATTTAACCCTCTGGCATCATTTGGAATCTTTTTTAATGTTTCTTGCACATTTCAATCTTAATGGTCAAAAATGTTTATGTTGTTTTAATGCTAGTGCATTTAAAATTTCCAAATATTAACCCTTTAAGGCCACAGCTTAATACATTTTAGAAACATTTGTACATTTAGAGACACAGACTTCCATTCAAACTTAATTTTTTGGATCCCCTATCATTTAGGCATTATATCATGTGATACTTATAATTACCTTCTCAATCTGAGCTTCTGGGTTGAAAATTGAAGAATATGACATTTTACATGTTTTATATTTATGTGTTTGACCCCCAGGGGCCTTTTATATAGAGGTATTAATGGTGTTCTCCATGCTCTATCCCTGGTCACTACGTAACAAAGAAATACAAATTAATGTCTTTAATGGTCTGGATGGGTTGGTATTGAGTTAAGGAACTGGTATAAATATGTTTGAGAAAATATTCTGTGTGTGAGTGGGGTTTTGTGAAAGAGGATTTCACAGAGTATTACTGAAGCAACTATGTTTTACTTAATAATTATAATGATAATATTTTACAAATTCAAGTCAAGCAGGCTGACATATCATGTACATCAAGGTAAAATATAAAAAACTATGGACAAAAGTATTGGGACACATTGAATTCAGGTGTTTCTTTTCTAACAGGTCTGGGATATAGAACAATAATGACAAATGTCATAATATAATTTTAGATTGTGAAAAATATTGTATTGCACTGGTTAGGTTGGTTTAAATTCTTATCTTTGCTTCCAAAATGCCTCAGACGTAGTTTTATTTAACATCTCTTAGCATTGTTTTTTTTTTTCATCCAGGACTGTGATTTTAAATGTTCTTCCTCTAAATTTCTAAAATATTTTTCATGCACTTACCATAAATAATAATTTTCCACCATATCTAACCATCTACCTTTTTCACATCTCACTTAAAGGAAAAATCTCCCATTAAACTTTAAGGAAATATTGATTTTTACAAACTATGTGGACAAAATTATTGGGACACATCATGGCTACAGCTGTAAAATGTCCTTTTCATGCTGATTTCAAATCTAAACATCAATATTAATAATCAATATGATATTTATCATAATATGAAACTATATTATGACATTTGTCATGATTGTTTCGTATCCCAGACCTGTTAGAAAAGAAACCCCTGAATTCAAAATGTCCCAATACTTCTGTCCACATAGTGTACTTTATGTAGAATCAAAATGAAAAATGGTGTTTCAGAAAAACAAAATGATTGACTGTTAGCTGAAGTAAAAATATGTCTTTCTTTCATTCTCGAGGACATCACCTTTCAGTTCAGATGAGGAAGAAACAGAAGATGATGACACAGACATGGAGGCGGAGGAACAGCCCCCCAGACATCATCAGAATCAGAGGGGCAAAGTCCCACAGCTCAGACTGAACCAGGCTGCCCCAGTCCAAATCAAAGCCACTAAGTCCAGTCCAGTTCTGGCAAAGCAGACCGCAGTTCGGAACCAGTTTATTTCCAGCTCCCAGGGGTCGAGAGGATTGACGGGCGGCGCGATGAAGACGGCCGTCACAAAGCTAGACAGCGATGATGAGGATAAGGAGGACTGGTCAGAAATCAGTGAGCTGCAAGAAATCGACCCCAAACAGCTCCAGAGTTTCAAAGACCAGAATGGCAACGTGGATAAGAGGAGCTTCGGTAAAGGTTAGCTGGGTTCAGAAATCTCACTCATTCATCCAAACTTTTGCGAAGTTACAACATGGAGTACAACACGGTTTAGAGAATCAATTTTATTATACTTTTTATTATACTTTTTCATACCATTTCCCCTGAGATTCAAAAGTATTCTGATTCTGATTTGCAGAGAAATCTGTCAAGAAACCAGCAGGGGGCGTCAGTGTCTTTCCAGAGAGAAAGGACGAAATTCAGGAACTCACAGTGAGAAAAAGCCTTCATATACTACATGGATTTCCTACTCATTTTTGTGTTTATTAAATGTATTTTAGGCCTTAAAATCTCTTAAATACTAATTTGACATGTATTAAAAGTTGCATTTAGAAGTTAATACTACTTTTATACAGTTGCATTAACAAAGGCCTTTTTTTGTACAGATACACATGTGATAAAATAACAAAATGAGAACAACATGGAACCAAGAACTGCAGCTGCAAATTGTCAAATGGCCTTGTGGTGTATGGTTTAATGTGGCATCTGTTCTCTAAAAACAAAACACGACTTCTAAAATTAAGCCATAAAGACCCAAACATCCACTATCGACCAAAAGCATCTATCGATCTAGAAGTTTTAATACCCCTTGATCCACTAATCCTATCAATACGTGTAAATAATTGGTGTAAAATACAATTTGTCGTCTTTTCATGGTCATCAGATATGACCCATTTGGACATTCAGAGGCTCCGTAGTGAACGTGGAAACACCGTCATCTTCTACAACATTGATTCATCAGTAAAACCCATGGAGTTGGTCAATGGCAGTGGATGGAGACACTTGTTTTAGATAGACTTTACTGAAAAAGTCACTTTTTCATCAGTTTTTTTCTGTTTTGGTGTAATAACCTTTAGATTTACTCTGAGCTTTAATGAACATCTACATGATCAGTGAATTAAACATAGGAAAACAGATGATTTTCACTGAAAAAATGCAGAGGAAAATATTGTAATAAATGGTGATAAATCCTTTAGGAAAAGTTAAATATAGAAAAAAATCATTTGGGAACTGCCACAAATGTCACACTGGGTCTTTATGGGTTAAATAAGTTTCAGTTAATAATGAGATCTGACTCATTGCATTCACGATGGCTTTAAAAAGGTCTTAAATGTAACTTGTTAAAACCTGCAGCAAGCATGTCAATATTTATTTTGTTCCTGCTATAAATATCTTAATGCATTACTAATCTTTTTGTTTGTGTTTCCAGTACACAGATCTGGAGGAGAGCAGTGAGTGGGTGGTCTCCTCTTTAGAAGACAAACAGGAAAAGCCATTTCAGGGCTCTGGACCGGCAAAGAAAAGTCATGACTCACCCAGTACCAGTGTGTGGGGAACATCGACAGGAAAGGGATCCAAATCAGGTTAGTATGTGGATATTGATACTGTCAGCTATTTGGGCTGCAACAAGTGACCATCTCAACAGTCGACTAGTCAGATTATAGAAAAAAAAAAAAAAAAAAAAAAAAATCAATGGCTCTTATTTATACTTATATATACTGTTACTTTGAAATAATAAAACAGTGTAGCGTATGACTGGACGGTGGAAGGATAGAAGAGGGTTTATTCCACACGGGTCGCTCTATTATCTGGCAGTCATTTTGCTTTAGGGTCAAAACAGGTGGAATAACAGAAAGGGTTTTTTACAGGTTTTTACTAATTAAGAGACTCAAAATGTACATCCATAAGAGATTTAGGATGTTGAACATGAACTGTGGACTGGAACACACTGAACAACAAATATTTGAATTTTGGCCCTGTAGTTTTTGTTTTGGAGCTCTTTTTGTCTTTTTTTCTAAATCAGTCCAGCTGCTTTTTGGTTGACCTCCAAAAGCAGTTACATGGCCAAAACACAATAAAACTAGAAATGCACTTGGAGAGCGCAGACCTCTGCCAAGGCAGATCAGTGCCCCCCCGATCACCAGCAAAATTTAATTTTTTTTATCCTTGTGCCAGTATCAACATTTCCTGAAATTTTCATCCAAATCCGTGCATAACTTTTTGAGTTATCTTGCACACGGACAGACAGACAAACGCCAGCAAAAACATAGCCTCCTTGGCGGAGTTAAAAGAACTACAACCAATACAACAACTGATACCAGTAGTCCATCAGACCCTTCGGGCTGTTGACTAAAAAAGGAAAATCACAACAACACTGCAAACAAAAGTAAAAACAAAACATGACAAAGAAAACAGTGTAAAAAAAAAAAAAAAGAAGAAGAAGAAAAGCCCGTACCGTCTATTTTTACAGTGAGTCGGACACACTCCCTGCTCTGTGTTTTACCCCCCATTCCACAGGCAGCAGGGGTTCCACTGAGCATGCTCAGACATCTATGGAAAGAGCAAGGTCTATTCTACCAGCACGTTTTGAAATTTTTCTTATCGAGCAAATGGTTGAATTTTTATGAATATTTAAAATAAATCATACATTCAGAACGCTCACCACAGACACATTGGGTACGGTTACATGATGTTTTCTAAATCCGATTTATTTTTCCAGAAGAAATAAATTCGGAACTAAAGTATTTTCTCTTCTGTTTACATGGAAATGTTAAACCCAAATAAAGGTTTACATGAGGTATTAATGAGGTGGATAAGTGAGCGAAAGGGTTCTGGCAGCCCTTCTGTTAGCTTAGTTTAGCATAGTCCCTGCATTTCCATGGTCACACGTAGCCAGTTTTTTAAATGTGATTTGTTGTCTTTTGTAAGCGATTTTGTGAAATCCAATTCTCCTGAATTATTTCTTTAGATCCGCGACTTACTGCACTCATACAATCTTGGGACTGTTGTGTTGACGAAAGTTGGAAAATCTTTTGTTGGAAGGGATGCATGCGCTAAATTAGCTTTGCTTTACTGTTTTAGCTTTGCATTAGTTTTTATTTCCCAAGATTTTATTAGTGCAGTAAGTCACATCGCCATGATTTGAGCCTCAATTTGTGGTCATATTGACCCCACCGGACTAAAGGAATGATTAGGAAGAAATGAATTTCACAAAATCATTCATAAAATACTACAGATCACCTATAAAAGCCTGGCTACGTCTGACCATAGGAATGAAGCCATTATGCTAAACTAGGCTAAGCTAACGGAAGGGCTGCGAGAACAAGGCAATCGGTGCACTGCAGTGCAAACTGATTTACCCACTTATCGAACTCATTAGCGCATGGCAAATGAATGAATAAAAAAACAGGTGATGAACTCTTCCTTCAGGGTTTTCCAGGCTGGTAGATCCCATCAGAATAGCCCACTGGAACGGTTTGGGAAGACTAGACTGCATTGCATATTCTTCCGCCAGCGCAGAATGTGTGCGTCATCGCGACAGGACAAGACAACGAGCATGTGCAGAATGGAAGGAATAAACATACATGTCCGAGGAATAATTTAGTTCAGAATTAAAAGGGGATTAAACCAGTGACTTTATTCGGATTTAAATTTATTCCGAACTATTCTTTTTCAACTGGAATAAGGTGTTTACATGGGCATCTGAAATAGGATCTAACGTTCATTCAGATTAAACCAGGAATAAAAGTTGTCATGGAAACGCACGGATTATGAGTTACAGGGTTAACCGCCTTCTACCGCTGCCACCCTCTGTTTCCAATCATTAGTGTGCATGTGCTGCTAGTGCATCAAAGATGTGGGAAAAGTGAGATGTCTCACTCTAAGCTTCTTCAACTGACTATGGTGAAACATTGTTTATCATGGGATTGCATGCTGTTGGATTCATACAATAACATCTCTAACGACCTGTTGACTACTGAATTAGTCATTGACTTATTTGGTTGCGGCCCTATCAGCTGTATGATTTTAATGTGTAACGCCTGTGAAGTAAAAATCCCTGTCTTGTGTTACAGGTCTGACCGAAGCTGGAACAGGAAGCACGCTCAAGAGCAGCCTGTTCACCTTCAGCGACATCAGTGACTCCGAGGACATTAGCAATAAACACAATTAACCATAGAGCAGTTCAGGTTATGTAGCGCTACAGAGACCTCAGACACTTCCTCAGATATTGACACTAAATGCCAAATAGGTATATTTTCTACACACTGAAGCTATATTACAGAGCTGAGCAATACTTATTCAAGGGATTTACTCAGAAATTATTAGATACATTTGATAAATTTTTTTTTTTTCACACCTTATGCCTTGTGCCAACTTTTTTCTTGCCTTAGACCTTCACAGTGTTCATTTTCTGAATAGATTCTGTCACAGATGACAGGTCGATTTTTTTTTTAAATAGTCAGTGAAATGTAACGCCACTCTGTTTTGGTACTCTGTGTAGTTTGTAATGTTTTGTATTTAAAATTTTATGATTTTGTGTTTAAAAAGAAAACGAAACATGAAATGTGATTTTGTAAAGAAAATATTTATATGAGCAATAAAAATGTCTTTCTTGAACGCATTATTTGTGTAAAATTGCTAGTTTGTCGGCCTGGCCGCAATAGAGTGAGTCGTATTTTACATGAGCTCCCATTAAACTTCTGTTTTAACCAAGATTGGTAAAGTGCATCCTACATTATGCGACAGTAAACTTTTAAAAAATATATCCTGAAAGTGGAGCAACCCCGGTAAAGTGCACACGCAGGTAGCAGTAAAATTGAAGAAATACAATGTGCAATGAACATAACTGAGACATATTTTGTGTGTATGTTACAGTTTTACAGTGAGTTTACAGTAAAAGATTTGGACAGAAGTTTTCGGCGTCCGGCTTTTCTCGGGAAACCTGTTGTCTATCTGCCAAGCTAATCGCTATGCACACACAAGCAGAGGCAAAAGAATATGAGTTAGAATAAAACAGTATTAACGTGAGATTAAAAAAAAAATTGTTGGTGTAATTTAATGAATGCGTTAATGCAGTAATAACGCGTTAACTTGCCCAGCCCTAAAAAAAAAATTAATTCCAGACCTGAGGAAGTCACAATTAGGATAGGATGCAAACTTCTCACCTTTTGGGTAAAAAAATACAAGTAGACCGTAGGGTTTGTAGAGGACGGGTTTTTGTTCTTTAACTACCAACTACGCAGTTTTACATAACTGGATATACATTATTATAAGTTACAGAGTGATAAAGTTTCCAATTAAATTTTCATAATTCAAATACACTTCTTTCCATGTTCTTGAATGTAGTCAGTGATCATGGAAATGATATTACAAGTCCTTGAGAGTTCATGGAAAAGTTTTGAAACTTGGTAAAAAAAAAAAAAGTTCAAGAATCCTGATGTTTGTAAACCAATAATGAGCCCTGAAGATCATCTCTCCTTCAAAAAATTAAAACATCCACTCTTGAACGATTTGAAGTCTTTTTGTCGGCATCGGGTCTCTTTCTCAGACAAAGGCGTCCCTGTTGTAGCTCCGACTTGTTTTTGACGTTGCCCTGGTCGTTCGACTCCTTCTTCCTTCGTAGAACAGTGGTGGTACGAGGGTCACTCTGGAATTGGAGGCCGGGAGCATGTAGGTCCGCCTGGTCCGGGCTGTGGCGTAAGAGACTGGTCTTCTGGGCCCGTCTGGGGAACTGAGGGTTAAGTAAATTCTTTTTAAGATAAGATGACCAAAAAAACCAAAAAAAAAAAACATCCATGTAAATATGTTCAAAGTTAAATTTTACTGAAAGTTACGCAATCCAATATGGCCGACAGCCTGTGACATCACAATATACAAACTGGACGAGTACATTTACTCCCATCAATACCCAATATTTTTCCCATTTTGTTATCCTCGTAGCATAATTGGCTAAGTCATACACTATATGGACAAAAGTATTGGGACATGTTGAATCCAAAAATTCAAAGAGATTCAAAGATTCCTTATTGTCAGTTCACTAGATGCATAACGTACAGAGAAGTGAGATACTGTTTCTCTCTCACCTGGTTTAACATCATACATTTAAAAAAAATTAGGTGCTTCTTTTTATATAGTGATAAATGTCATTGCATTGCATTGATTAGTTTGGTTTAAATTCTTATCTCTGCTTCCAAAATGACTCAGAGATAGTTCTTACTTAACCCTCCGGTATCCCGTTCAGAAAGGCCCTCACTAAGCACCTTGTGTGCCTTTTCGCACACTTATGGTATAATGTCAAAAAATTTTTCATACAGTTTGTTTTTAATTCTTTTACACTTTTTTCTATTTCATCAGCTTAAACCGTGAATAAAAATACCAAATACTCAATAATTGTCACATTTTTTAACCCTTTAAATGTCATGTTTGTAATGTAAATAAACAATTTTTTTGGATGCAAAAAACATAAAAAAAATATTTTTTTCTAATATATTACATAATAAGTGGATCACATATTATTTGATTTTTGCTGCCTGGCATATGTCAGTGATTAACTCCAACACTGGTTAATTTGCATTATTATTTTTGGTGCTAGGTCAAATGTTCAAAAATACTAGCATCTGTCACCAAGTGTACGTAAAATGCACACCTATAAATCAAACTATTAAATATTATATATTGATTTATTTTTCTGCTCTAATTTGATTTTATTTTTGTAAATCAAGGTCAGTCCTAATCATACAGATCAAATGGAAGAAATAGTGCGTTTTAGGCACACTTGGGAGACAGATGCTAGTCTTATAATTTTCTTTTGTTTACAATGTGCAAGTTTTAGTTGGTGGACAGAATTTTAAAGATCTTGCAAAAATGAGCAACTTTTGAATTCTAATGTTATTTAAATTGTGAAAAATAATATGAAGTTTTTTAAAACGAAGTGCAAAGTGTGGCTAAAGGTGCACCCGGATACTGGAGGGTTAATTTCTCTCAACATTGATTTTATTTATTTTATTTTTTTTTGTTTTGTTGTTGTGTTTTTATCCATGACTATGTTTTTAAATGTTCTGTCACTAAATTTCTAAAATATTTTTCATGCTCTGACTGTGAATAATAATTTTCTACTACAATTAAACATTCATTTAGCAAAAAAACCTCCCATTAAACTTTAAGGAAATATTGATGTTTATAAACTATATGGTCAAAAATACTGGGACACATCATGGCTACAGCTGTAGGATGTCATGTCTGTTCATGCTGGTTTGAAGTATAAACATCAATATTGATAATCAATAAGATATTTATCACAATATAAACTATATTATGACATTTGTCATTAATGTTTTGACCCCTGTTAGAAAAGAAACACCTGAATTCAATGCGTCCTAAAACTTTTGTCCATATAGGCTATGACTTAGGCTAACGATTTACATTATGCCTTTATGTCTAACCATATCTAAGATACAGCTTTTTGAAATCTTCATATCAAAGTTGAATATTCTTTAAGAAAAACTCCAGGTTTAAAGGTTTAAAATAGGACACAGCATTGTTAATGCAGATTATGGTTTTATTTACTCTTAACCCTCAACAACCCAAACTGCCACCAGCCATACTGATCTAAAATGTTTAATCATTTCTGAACCACTGAACCTGTCAATAAATTGAAATAATTCAGATAAAATACAGTTTGTCATCTTTTCATAGTCATCAGATATGACCATTTGGAGGTTCAGAGGCTCCGTAGTGAACATAGAAACACCGCCATCTTCTACAACAGGGGTGTCAAACATGCGGCCCGGGGGCCAAATCCGGCCCCCAAAGGGTTCAATCCGGCCCCTGGGATGAATTTGTGAAATACAAAAATTGTACTGAAAATATTAACAATCACTAATGTTAAAATAATTTTAGGTCAATTAATTCTAAAGTGGATCAGAGCAGTAAAATACTATCGTAATAAACTATAAATACTGAAAACTGCAAATTTGTCTCTTTGTTTTAGTGTAAAAAATGTAAAATTACACAAAAATGTTCACATTTACAGACCAGCCTTTTACAAAAAAAAAAAAAAGTGAATATCTGAAATGTCTTAAGAGAAGGATGTGGAATTTTAATAAGATTCTCCCAGTTATTTAATGTTTGGTGTATTTGTAGATCCACTGTGATCTGTAAGTTGTGATTCACATGTATAAATGATAAACTAAGGTCTAAAATTGTTAACATTGCACTGATTTTACTAAAGAATTTTCAGGTTGTTCATATTTGTTCATGTTATGTTCAAGTACAATTCATAGATGTAAACATTTTAATTATGGAATTTTAAGTGTATTTTTGCGTGTATTGTAGGATTTTTGAGCATAATTAATTGTATTTTTGCATGTATTGTAGGATATTTGAGCATACTTAAGTGTATTTTTGCAGGTATTGTAGGATATTTAAGCATATTTAAGTGTATTTTTGCGTGTATTGTTGGATTTTTTAGCATAATTAAGTGTATTTTTGCAGGTATTGTAGGATATTTAAGTATATTTAATTGTATTTTTGCATGTATTGTAGGATATTTGAGCATACTTAAGTGTATTTTTGCAGGTATTGTAGGATATTTAAGCATATTTAAGTGTATTTTTTCATGTATTGTAGGATTTTTGAGCATAATTAAGTGTATTTTTGCATGTATTGTAGGATATTTAAGTATATTTAAGTGTATTTTTGCATGTATTGTAGGATTTTTGAGCATAATTAAGTGTATTTTTGCAGGTATTGTAGGATATTTAAGCATATTTAAGTGTATTTTTGCAGGTTTGTAGGATTTTTTAGCATAATTAAGTGTATTTTTGCAGGTATTGTAGGATATTTAAGCATATTTAATTGTATTTTTGCATGTATTGTAGGATATTTGAGCATACTTAAGTGTATTTTTGCAGGTATTGTAGGATATTTAAGCATATTTAAGTGTATTTTTTCGTGTATTGTAGGATTTTTGAGCATAATTAAGTGTATTTTTGTATGTATTGTAGGATATTTAAGCATATTTAAGTGTATTTTTGCAGGTATTGTAGGATTTTTGAGCATAGTCAAGTGTATTTTTGCATGTATTGTAGGATATTTAAGTATATTTAAGTGTATTTTTGCGTGTATTGTAGGATTTTTGAGCATAATTAAGTGTATTTTTGCAGGTATTGTAGGATATTTAAGCATATTTAAGTGTATTTTTGCAGGTTTGTAGGATTTTTTTAGCATAATTAAGTGTATTTTTGCAGGTATTGTAGGATATTTAAGCATATTTAAGTGTATTTTTGCAGGTATTGTAGGATTTTTGAGCATAGTCAAGTGTATTTTTGCATGTATTGTAGGATATTTAAGTATATTTAAGTGTATTTTTGTGTGTATTGTAGGATTTTTGAGCATAATTAAGTGTATTTTTGCATGTATTGTAGGATATTTAAGTATATTTAAGTGTATTTTTGCATGTATTGTAGGATTTTTTAGCATAATTAAGTGTATTTTTGCAGGTATTGTAGGATATTTAAGCATATTTAAGTGTATTTTTGCAGGTTTGTAGGATTTTTTAGCATAATTAAGTGTATTTTTGCAGGTATTGTAGGATATTTAAGCATATTTAATTGTATTTTTGCATGTATTGTAGGATATTTGAGCATACTTAAGTGTATTTTTGCAGGTATTGTAGGATATTTAAGCATATTTAAGTGTATTTTTTCGTGTATTGTAGGATTTTTGAGCATAATTAAGTGTATTTTTGCATGTATTGTAGGATATTTAAGTATATTTAAGTGTATTTTTACGTGTATTGTAGGATTTTTGAGCATAATTAAGTGTATTTTTGCATGTATTGTAGGATATTTAAGTATATTTAAGTGTATTTTTGCAGGTATTGTAGGATTTTTGAGCATAATTAAGTGTATTTTTGCATGTATTGTAGGATATTTAAGCATATTTAAGTGTATTTTTGCAGGTATTGTAGGATTTTTGAGCATAATTAAGTGTATTTTTGCATGTATTGTAGGATTTTTGAGCATATTTAAGTGTATTTTTGTGTGTATTGTAGGATATTTAGGCATATTTAAGTGTATTTTTGCATGTATTGTAGGATATTTGAGCATAATTAAGTGTATTTTTGCAGGTATTGTAGGATATTTAAGTATATTTAAGTGTATTTTTGCAGGTTTGTAGGATTTTTGAGCATAATTAAGTGTATTTTTGCATGTATTGTAGGATATTTAAGTATATTTAAGTGTATTTTTGCAGGTATTGTAGGATTTTTGAGCATAATTAAGTGTATTTTGCATGTATTGTAGGATATTTAAGTATATTTAAGTGTATTTTTGCATGTATTGTAGGATTTTTGAGCATAATTAAGTGTATTTTTGCAGGTATTGTAGGATATTTAAGCATATTTAAGTGTATTTTTGCAGGTTTGTAGGATTTTTTAGCATAATTAAGTGTATTTTTGCAGGTATTGTAGGATATTTAAGCATATTTAATTGTATTTTTGCATGTATTGTAGGATATTTGAGCATACTTAAGTGTATTTTTGCAGGTATTGTAGGATATTTAAGCATATTTAAGTGTATTTTTTCGTGTATTGTAGGATTTTTGAGCATAATTAAGTGTATTTTTGTATGTATTGTAGGATATTTAAGCATATTTAAGTGTATTTTTGCAGGTATTGTAGGATTTTTGAGCATAATCAAGTGTATTTTTGCATGTATTGTAGGATATTTAAGTATATTTAAGTGTATTTTTGCGTGTATTGTAGGATTTTTGAGCATAATTAAGTGTATTTTTGCATGTATTGTAGGATATTTAAGTATATTTAAGTGTATTTTTGCATGTATTGTAGGATTTTTGAGCATAATTAAGTGTATTTTTGCAGGTATTGTAGGATATTTAAGCATATTTAAGTGTATTTTTGCAGGTTTGTAGGATTTTTTAGCATAATTAAGTGTATTTTTGCATGTATTGTAGGATTTTAAGCATATTTAAGTGTATTTTTTATTTTCCGGAATTTACTTTTTTTCACTCAAAAGTTCTTATCCTGTTGTTTATATTATTTTACTGGTCCGGCCCACTTTAGATCATATGAGGCTGGATGTGGCCCCTGAACTAAAATGAGTTTGACACACCTGTTTTGGTATTGTAGGATTTTTGAGCATAATCAAGTGTATTTTTGCATGTATTGTAGGATATTTAAGTATATTTAAGTGTATTTTTGCGTGTATTGTAGGATTTTTGAGCATAATTAAGTGTATTTTTGCATGTATTGTAGGATATTTAAGTATATTTAAGTGTATTTTTGCGTGTATTGTAGGATTTTTGAGCATAATTAAGTGTATTTTTGCAGGTATTGTAGGATATTTAAGCATATTTAAGTGTATTTTTGCAGGTTTGTAGGATTTTTTTAGCATAATTAAGTGTATTTTTGCAGGTATTGTAGGATATTTAAGCATATTTAAGTGTATTTTTGCAGGTATTGTAGGATTTTTGAGCATAGTCAAGTGTATTTTTGCATGTATTGTAGGATATTTAAGTATATTTAAGTGTATTTTTGTGTGTATTGTAGGATTTTTGAGCATAATTAAGTGTATTTTTGCATGTATTGTAGGATATTTAAGTATATTTAAGTGTATTTTTGCATGTATTGTAGGATTTTTTAGCATAATTAAGTGTATTTTTGCAGGTATTGTAGGATATTTAAGCATATTTAAGTGTATTTTTGCAGGTTTGTAGGATTTTTTAGCATAATTAAGTGTATTTTTGCAGGTATTGTAGGATACTTAAGCATATTTAATTGTATTTTTGCATGTATTGTAGGATATTTGAGCATACTTAAGTGTATTTTTGCAGGTATTGTAGGATATTTAAGCATATTTAAGTGTATTTTTTCGTGTATTGTAGGATTTTTGAGCATAATTAAGTGTATTTTTGCATGTATTGTAGGATATTTAAGTATATTTAAGTGTATTTTTGCGTGTATTGTAGGATTTTTGAGCATAATTAAGTGTATTTTTGCATGTATTGTAGGATATTTAAGTATATTTAAGTGTATTTTTGCAGGTATTGTAGGATTTTTGAGCATAATTAAGTGTATTTTTGCATGTATTGTAGGATATTTAAGCATATTTAAGTGTATTTTTGCAGGTATTGTAGGATTTTTGAGCATAGTCAAGTGTATTTTTGCATGTATTGTAGGATATTTAAGTATATTTAAGTGTATTTTTGTGTGTATTGTAGGATTTTTGAGCATAATTAAGTGTATTTTTGCATGTATTGTAGGATATTTAAGTATATTTAAGTGTATTTTTGCATGTATTGTAGGATTTTTTAGCATAATTAAGTGTATTTTTGCAGGTATTGTAGGATATTTAAGCATATTTAAGTGTATTTTTGCAGGTTTGTAGGATTTTTTAGCATAATTAAGTGTATTTTTGCAGGTATTGTAGGATACTTAAGCATATTTAATTGTATTTTTGCATGTATTGTAGGATATTTGAGCATACTTAAGTGTATTTTTGCAGGTATTGTAGGATATTTAAGCATATTTAAGTGTATTTTTTCGTGTATTGTAGGATTTTTGAGCATAATTAAGTGTATTTTTGCATGTATTGTAGGATATTTAAGTATATTTAAGTGTATTTTTGCGTGTATTGTAGGATTTTTGAGCATAATTAAGTGTATTTTTGCATGTATTGTAGGATATTTAAGTATATTTAAGTGTATTTTTGCAGGTATTGTAGGATTTTTGAGCATAATTAAGTGTATTTTTGCATGTATTGTAGGATATTTAAGCATATTTAAGTGTATTTTTGCAGGTATTGTAGGATTTTTGAGCATAATTAAGTGTATTTTTGCATGTATTGTAGGATTTTTGAGCATATTTAAGTGTATTTTTGTGTGTATTGTAGGATATTTAGGCATATTTAAGTGTATTTTTGCATGTATTGTAGGATATTTGAGCATAATTAAGTGTATTTTTGCAGGTATTGTAGGATATTTAAGTATATTTAAGTGTATTTTTGCAGGTTTGTAGGATTTTTGAGCATAATTAAGTGTATTTTTGCATGTATTGTAGGATATTTAAGTATATTTAAGTGTATTTTTGCAGGTATTGTAGGATTTTTGAGCATAATTAAGTGTATTTTTGCATGTATTGTAGGATATTTAAGTATATTTAAGTGTATTTTTGCATGTATTGTAGGATTTTTGAGCATAATTAAGTGTATTTTTGCAGGTATTGTAGGATATTTAAGCATATTTAAGTGTATTTTTGCAGGTTTGTAGGATTTTTTAGCATAATTAAGTGTATTTTTGCAGGTATTGTAGGATATTTAAGCATATTTAATTGTATTTTTGCATGTATTGTAGGATATTTGAGCATACTTAAGTGTATTTTTGCAGGTATTGTAGGATATTTAAGCATATTTAAGTGTATTTTTTCGTGTATTGTAGGATTTTTGAGCATAATTAAGTGTATTTTTGTATGTATTGTAGGATATTTAAGCATATTTAAGTGTATTTTTGCAGGTATTGTAGGATTTTTGAGCATAATCAAGTGTATTTTTGCATGTATTGTAGGATATTTAAGTATATTTAAGTGTATTTTTGCGTGTATTGTAGGATTTTTGAGCATAATTAAGTGTATTTTTGCATGTATTGTAGGATATTTAAGTATATTTAAGTGTATTTTTGCATGTATTGTAGGATTTTTGAGCATAATTAAGTGTATTTTTGCAGGTATTGTAGGATATTTAAGCATATTTAAGTGTATTTTTGCAGGTTTGTAGGATTTTTTAGCATAATTAAGTGTATTTTTGCATGTATTGTAGGATTTTAAGCATATTTAAGTGTATTTTTTATTTTCCGGAATTTACTTTTTTTCACTCAAAAGTTCTTATCCTGTTGTTTATATTATTTTACTGGTCCGGCCCACTTTAGATCATATGAGGCTGGATGTGGCCCCTGAACTAAAATGAGTTTGACACACCTGTTTTGGTATTGTAGGATTTTTGAGCATAATCAAGTGTATTTTTGCATGTATTGTAGGATATTTAAGTATATTTAAGTGTATTTTTGCGTGTATTGTAGGATTTTTGAGCATAATTAAGTGTATTTTTGCATGTATTGTAGGATATTTAAGTATATTTAAGTGTATTTTTGCGTGTATTGTAGGATTTTTGAGCATAATTAAGTGTATTTTTGCAGGTATTGTAGGATATTTAAGCATATTTAAGTGTATTTTTGCAGGTTTGTAGGATTTTTTTTAGCATAATTAAGTGTATTTTTGCAGGTATTGTAGGATATTTAAGCATATTTAAGTGTATTTTTGCAGGTATTGTAGGATTTTTGAGCATAGTCAAGTGTATTTTTGCATGTATTGTAGGATATTTAAGTATATTTAAGTGTATTTTTGTGTGTATTGTAGGATTTTTGAGCATAATTAAGTGTATTTTTGCATGTATTGTAGGATATTTAAGTATATTTAAGTGTATTTTTGCATGTATTGTAGGATTTTTGAGCATAATTAAGTGTATTTTTGCAGGTATTGTAGGATATTTAAGCATATTTAAGTGTATTTTTGCAGGTTTGTAGGATTTTTTAGCATAATTAAGTGTATTTTTGCAGGTATTGTAGGATACTTAAGCATATTTAATTGTATTTTTGCATGTATTGTAGGATATTTGAGCATACTTAAGTGTATTTTTGCAGGTATTGTAGGATATTTAAGCATATTTAAGTGTATTTTTTCGTGTATTGTAGGATTTTTGAGCATAATTAAGTGTATTTTTGCATGTATTGTAGGATATTTAAGTATATTTAAGTGTATTTTTGCGTGTATTGTAGGATTTTTGAGCATAATTAAGTGTATTTTTGCATGTATTGTAGGATATTTAAGTATATTTAAGTGTATTTTTGCAGGTATTGTAGGATTTTTGAGCATAATTAAGTGTATTTTTGCATGTATTGTAGGATATTTAAGCATATTTAAGTGTATTTTTGCAGGTATTGTAGGATTTTTGAGCATAATTAAGTGTATTTTTGCATGTATTGTAGGATTTTTGAGCATATTTAAGTGTATTTTTGTGTGTATTGTAGGATATTTAGGCATATTTAAGTGTATTTTTGCATGTATTGTAGGATATTTGAGCATAATTAAGTGTATTTTTGCAGGTATTGTAGGATATTTAAGTATATTTAAGTGTATTTTTGCAGGTTTGTAGGATTTTTGAGCATAATTAAGTGTATTTTTGCATGTATTGTAGGATATTTAAGCATATTAATATAATTAAGTGTATTTTTGCATGTATTGTAGGATTTTAAGCATATTTAAGTGTATTTTTTATTTTCCGGAATTTACTTTTTTTCACTCAAAAGTTCTTATCCTGTTGTTTATATTATTTTACTGGTCCGGCCCACTTTAGATCATATGAGGCTGGATGTGGCCCCTGAACTAAAATGAGTTTGACACACCTGTTCTATAACATTGAGTTGATCAATGACAGCAGATGGAGACACTTTCTTATACATTCAGTTATTGACATCATTCCTGAAAACCTCACTTATTCCTTTTTTTTTTCTCTCTCTCTCTGTTGTTGAGATAATAACCCTCAACTTTAATCTGAGCTTTTATGATCAGGGACTGAATTATAGGGAAATTCCAGATTTTTAGTGGAAAAAAAATGCAAAACACAGAGGATAATATCATAATAAATGGAGATAAATTATTTAAGAATGGTTAAACAGAGAAGCAAAGTCATTTGGGAACTGCCCCAAAAGTAGCACTGGGTCTTTATGGGTTTAAAAAAAAAAAGTGCTTATAAGAGGATCATTTACCTTGATGGTAGCCCCTCTTTTCCAGAGAAATAAGCCAGCACTGACCCCCCACAAATGAGAAGGATAGAGCCTCCCCATCCGACAAAAATTGCAGCTCCAAGTTCAAATCTGAAAAGTATGAAGGAACATTTAGCCATTTGTTTTCAGTTTTCTGTAGTGTACCGTTGTGATCTGTTTTTGTTTTTCACCTAACTCTACTGTACTTACTTCTGAGCCCTGAAATTTGGATCCACAAACTCACTTATGACTTTGTTAGCCCACCATGAGTAGGTGATCATACCACAGAATCCTAGCAGGTAAAGAAACACAAGTCATTCTGAGCAGTGGTGGCTCATCAACAGAGGGCGCTAGAACACAATAGGAATCACCTAAAATAATTTTACAAAAACATGAATATTTAAATAAACGAGCTATACATGATACAGCCCATGAGTACCCTGTACACCAGTGGTTCCCAACCTTTTTTGGCTCGTGACCCCAACCACAGAACAGAGACTTTTTTTTGCTAAAATTAGTTTGTTTTCTATCATGTAATAGTTTGCTATACTATGTTGCACATGAACGTTAATTTTAGACGACATTTAGTCTATATAATGTATATTATTATGGATGGAGGCAGAAAAGCCAGGTGTAGATTACTGCACAAAGTGAGAATTTTATTTTCCTTGGTCAGAATATGTACAGTCAGTCCAGCTTATATTTACAAGGCAAATTAATACTGAACAAACAAGAACTCAAACTATGAATTATGAAAGAGCTGCAGCATCTGAAACTGACCACAATGAACATTTAAAAGAAAAACAGAACCACAGTGCTTCAGTTTCAGCTTCAGAGTTTGTCATGTCTTTTATGGATTGTGATTGTCCCTCTCAACTTGCCATATATTTTTTTCTAGTAAGTTTTTCTTAATTTTTTATCAGTTTCCAGAAATTTAAAGCAACCCCATTTGAATTCCAGGCAACCCCATGTGGGGTCCTGACCCCAAGGTTGAAAAACGCTGCTGTACACCCTGTACCATAATAGACTGTTGTTTTAAATGGTGCATGTGCAGTAGACCGCCTCAAATACAAGACACTGGAGCCACCACCCACGGGGGTAAACGTCACATCCCGAAAAAAATCAAGACCTTCCTCAGAAATGCAATCAGCGACAAGGTCCACAGAGAATACTGCCATGACTGTTGTTGTGGAAATGTTCAACTGACCACTCACTCAAAGAAGAGGAGAGAAAGTTAGAGTCAAAATAAATGATCATTTATTTGAGAAGTCATTCACAGAGAAGCTCTGTAAGTGAAGTCTGATTAAACAGGAGAAAAACTAAAGATTATATAGAACCAAATCCAACCCCCTCAAACCATGATGTCATCCCTTACGTACATCGTACCACTCCATACTACTCCTTCTCTGCTCTGTGAAGAGGTCATGATGACCTCTTCACCCTAACCTTGCTTGGATCCTATCTGGAGTGCAGGCGCCATCCTCTATCTACACATTCAGACATTTAGGTGTTTGAGTTTTCAATCAAGGCAAGAACTCCCTTCTTGGGTCAGGATGTTACACAGTTGTAAATATCACACATAGAGACATATGACATGAATAATGACTCAGCAATAAAGAAGATGTACCAGGCCATGACAACAGTATAAAAGTAAATTTTCCACCACACTGTGCATGCGGCCCGATAGCTCAGTGGGTAACTAGTGACTTTGATGCAGAAGACTGGGGTTTGCATATCAGTTTGAGGGGGAACATGGACATCTTTTGGCCCTTCGCATGAATTTTCAGTTTTGTTTTTTTTTTAATGCCATGTGATCTACCCGTACTAACTTTGCCGCTGGTCTAAATGCATTGGCCATGTTATCAGTGGAAAAGACACTTATTGGGGACATGCCTGACTTTAACAACAGTCATAGAAAAATTAGCATGTTTGAAGATGAGTGAAATTTACATATTAAGAATAAATGACTGAAAGTCTATACTGTGTTTGTTTTTTAATTTAAATGAATGTGTTAAAATACGTACTTGGGTGTGTCTGAGAGGTGATACACAGCAAAAACTGGAGAGTTGAAATTTCAGGGTTAAACATTTGAGAGTCAATTTTCACTCTCAAAGTGTAGTTTTAACTCACTGTGAGTTAAATGTCACTCAGACTTGGGGTTAATGAAAAGAGTTAGTCAAGCCTGTGGAAATTAACTCAGCAGAAGTGTTGTTTTGCGTCTCTCCAGTGTTAATTTGCCTGGCCCCTGCATTTCAAACCAGGTGAACCTGTACAATTTCTATCAGACTGTCACTGTCAGAGAGAAAAAAGAGGAAAAATTAATTTTATAAAAAATAAAAAATAAAAAAAAGCGTCAGCTTTCTTTGAATCATCCTGTTCACATTGAATTTGAAGTCATTTTTAATGGATTCACTTTTTTATGATTAAAATTAACTCTACTTTCAGAGTGAAAATTAAGTAAAATGAGTGTTATTTTTGTTACTTTCATGGTGTTAATTTAACTCTGAGTTAAAGGAGAAACTCTGACAGTGTAAATAATAAATCCATATGGGTTCATTTAAACCAGGTTGGTGAGATTATGAAGTTGGTAGTACGGGTCGTCCAGTGACCAAAGGGTTGGCGGTTCAGATCCTGGCTCTGACTACACTGGTCTACAATTTTTTAGAAATGATTTGCTTCAGAGATTAAATGTTATGTATTTTAATAAGATTAATTAGAAAATAAATGACAAAAGTGCCGGTTTGCTGATGTTTTCAAAGTATATGATTAAGTGTTATTACACATATATATTGGTTTATGTACATTTATATAATAGTTTTATAAATCTTCCACTAAATAGAACCTGTAAAGTGAATGTATTCTAATGTGCAGACAGTGTTTTGAAGTAGATCTTGTAGCTCTGAGACAAATATTCCTTTTGAGTCAAACCCATTCTCTCATTAATTCTTAAATTTCACATTTTGACCCAAGGCTGTATCTTGGAAAGTTCAACCAACCAGCATTTTTGACTTGATTTTTCTTTATCAGAGACTCTCATGTGGTAAAATTTCATTACTTTTATTCTGGAAGCATTTTCCTTGTAGACCAGTGTTACCCATGTGTCGAAGTGTCCTTGGGCAAGACACTGATGTCACTGTATGAGTGTGTGTGAATGTGAGGAATTGTAAAGCGCTTTGGGCACCATGAAGGTGTAGAAAATGCACTATATAAGTTCAGTCCATTTACCATTTATGAACTGTTGGGAGTTAAATCAGTCAGTGTTAAGTTAACTCAGGTTTCTGAGTTAAAAAGGCAACTCTGGCATAGTGTTAAATAATTAACTCCAATGAAAATGTTAATTTAACTCTGTAAAATGTGGACCTATATAAACTCTGAAAGAGCTAAAATCAACTCTGTGGGAGTTGATTCAACTCTCTAATTTTTGCTGTGTAAAGGAAAAGTCACTACAATCTAAAAGAAATAGATAATGGTCTTGGCTGGTCTTGAAAAAAAATCCTGAGCTTCTTTGTCCAAGACCAAAACAATTCAAACTAAATCTCAAAAACTAAAATCTTAATAATGCTGATCACCTTTTACCCCGAAATCACCCTAAATCTCAAATCTGCTTTTATTTTGTCGTATCGCTGCAACGTTTTCCGCTCCTATTCCGGTTGTTAGTGTTAAAAAATTAACTCCAATGAAAATGTTAATTTAACTCTATAAAGTGTGGACCTATATAAACTCTGAAAAAGAGTTAAAATCAACTCTGTGGGAGTTGATTCAACTCTCCAATTTTTGCTGTGTATGAGGTTAGAGTACAGCTGAACACTGACAAACTACGCCCCATCAAAAATGACTTCACCAGCCACCACTGATTCTGAGCATGTTCATATTTCACACATTGCATATTCACCTGAAGTTTTAGAAAAAAAAAAAAAAAGCACTTTATTACCTGAGGCCAAGTAGGTCAGAGCACCTGCAAAGGTTACTCTTGCGTTGATGACCTCTGTTCCACCTATTTTAGTGCATTTCATCCCAATGAGTGTAAGGACGCCCCCAAAGAAGCCGGTGATGACTGCGCAGACGGCTAAGGCTCTGCATGCATGTAAGAACACTGGAAGACAACAGAAGGTAGCAGCAACACTGCAGCTGACAGTAAGCATTTTTAGGCCTGTAATCTGTTGATCTAAGCTCTTTCAGGTACAAATCAGCAAAGTTTAAAGAGGATCGACTGCAACTGACAGTAAGGATTTTCCCAGCCTGAACACTTTAGGTTAAAGCCAGGGTTGTCACAAACAGCCCAATGTAACCAGTAAAATAATGACATAATAACCTATAAACAATGTCAACTCCAAACTTTTCTCCATGTTTTAATATGAAAAAAGTAAAAAAAAATTCTCAATATTTTGCCTGGGCTTCTCATTTACTCATATGCATTACAACTTACAGATCACAGTTTATCTACAAACACACAAAACACTTACAAACAGGCAGAATATTGTTAAAATTGCACTTACAGGGGCTGGACAAAATAATGGAAACACCTTCACCTCAAGATGATAATGCCCCAATCCATACAGCTAGAATTGTTAAAGAATGGCATGAGGAACATTCTAATGAAGTTGAGCATCTCGTATGGCCGGCACAGTCCCCAGACCTCAACATTATTGAGCATTTATGGTCAGTTTTAGAGATTCAAGTAAGATGTCGATTTCCACCGCCATCGTCTCTAAAAGAGTTGGAGGGTATTCTAACTGAAGAATGGCTTAAAATTCCTTTGGAAACAATTCACAAGTTGTATGAATCAATACCTCGGAGAATTGAGGCTGTAATTGCCGCAAAAGGCGGACCTACACCATATTAAATTATATTTTGTTGATTTTTTTAAGGTGTTTCCATTATTTTGTCCAACCCCTGTACATCTCTTAAGACACTTCAGGTAGTTCATATTTGTTCAGGTTATTCACATTTTTTGTGAAAGGATAGTTTGTAAATGTGAGTATTTTCATGTAATATTCCTTTTTTTCCTACTAAAACAAATACAAACATTTGGAGTTGTCAGTATTTATAGGTTATAATGATAGTATTTTACTGATCCAACCCTCTTGCGATTGAATTGGTCTGTATGTGGAACCTGAACTAAAATAACTTTGACACCATCAGCTGTTAATACAGGGTGGGGAAGCAAAATTTACAATGAACATTTAGTTGTTTTTTCTCAGCAGGCACTACGTCAATTGTTTTGAAACCAAACATATATTAATGTCATAATCATACCTAACACTATTATCCATACCTTTTCAGAAACTTTTGCCCATATGAGTAATCAGGAAAGCAAACGTCAAAGAGTGTGTGATTTGCTGAATGCACTCGTCACACCAAAGGAGATTTCAAAAATAGTTGGAGTGTCCATAAAGACTGTTTATAATGGAAAGAAGAGAATGACTATGAGCAAAACTGTTACGAGAAAGTCTGGAAGTGGAGGAAGCAACAAAAAACTAACCAAAGCTTTTATTAAAGCTCTCAAATCCAAAATCCTAAAGGATCCAACCAAATCCATGAGAAAAATGGCAATTGAACTTGAGGTAGACAACAAGAGCGTTAGAAATGCAGTAAAATAGGATTTGAAGTTAAAATCTTACACAAGAACACCAAAACACTTGTTGACAACAGCAACAAATCCAACTTCAGCAATTTTTGGGAATCATGTTTATGTCCGCCTTCTAGCCCAGATCTAAACCCTCTGGATTCTGCTATTTGGGGCGTTTTAGAACATGCTACCAATAGAACATCACACAGCAATGTCGACTTTCTTAAAGATACTATTAAAGAAGAATGGGAGAAGTTGTCACCCGAATATTTGAGGAACACTTGCGCAAGTTTCAGGAAGCGTCTGAAGGCAGTTATTGAGAAAGAAGGAGGACACATAGAATAAAAACATTTTCTATTATGTACATTTTCTTGTGGCAAATAAATTGTCATGACTTTCAATAAACTAATTGGTCATACACTGTCTTTCAATCCCTGCCTCAAAATATTGTAAATTTTGCTTCCCCACCCTGTGTATTCAGTGTAATTTTTGTATTTCACAAAGTCATCCCACCAGCCAGATCGGACCCTCTTGGTGGGCCAGTTTTAGCCCAGGGGCCGTATGTTTGACACCCCTGGTCTAAGCTCTTCCTGATAATGGAGCTCCTGAGGGTAAATCCTACCAGGCAGGGCCAGCATGGAGGGGTAATCCTTGCAGTCGGAGACCCCTGTGGTATCTGAGACACAGTCCCTCCACAGGTTGGAGTAGTAGTTGGCAGTTGTCAGGACGATGCTACCCACTTCAGAGAAAGTCCAGTACTCTGTGGGGAGAGTGGAGCACACCAGGATCCACCCGCACAGGCAGGACACGAAGCAGCCGATCTCCGTGTACATCACCACCGTCCTGTACTTCATGGTGAGCGTTGGTCCTCAAGCACAAATGAAGCAGAAACTGACAGTGTTGTTAGCGACCAGACCATGTCAGACCAGTAGTGTGGGCGTTTAGCCAGTTTCCTCATCTTATCTGTTAGATGGTTTTGCTCAGTAAGCGTACTGCATGTTCCCAGCACTCCTGCAGGGATGGTCAACAGGGTTTGTGTCTCACTGTTTCCATTTTACACTTTGAAAACTTACACTCCATTATATCACAGAGTGACATAATGGGCTTTTGACTCCAACCATCATCAGAATGAGAATACTTCCTGACACTTCTTCTTTGGCTCTTTTGGCCACAGGGTTAAACTTGTATTTCACACTTACAACAGAAGCTTTCTTGTAATGAACAGGAGTCTGGATTCACGTGATCTGTTGGATTGTGAAGGTTGAACGTTGACAGACAGACAGACAGTCAGTCAGTAAGTAAGTTTGGGATAAGTTACATCAGGGGTGTCAAACATGCGTCCCGGGGGTAAAAGGTTCCAGTCCAGCCCCTGGGATGTTTTTGCCAACTGCAAAAATTCCACAGTCTTGAATTGAATTAAGCAAATAAAATTTAGCTTGAATTAAGGAAAAAAATCTTGAATTAAGCAAAAAAAAATCTTGAATCAAGCAAAAAAAAAAAAAAACATTTTCTATTAAGTAAAAAAAAATCTCCAATTAAGTAAAAAAAAAAAAAATCTTCAATTAAGCCAAAAAAAATCTTCAATTAAGTAAAAAAAAAAAATCAATCAAGCCAAAAAAAAATCTCAAATTTAGCAAAAAATCTTGAATTAAGCAAAAAAAAAAAAAATCTGCAATTAAGTAATAAAAAATTTTCAATTAAGTAAAAAATAACATCTTCAATTAAGTAAAAGAAAATCTTGAATTAAGCCAAAAAAATCTTCAATTAAGTAAAAAAAAAAAATTGTCAATCAAGCCAAAAAAATTTCAAATTTAGCAAAAAATCGTGAATTAAGCAAAAAAAAAAAAAAAAAATCAATTAGGTAAAAGAAAATCTTGAAGTAGCCCAAAAAAAAATTTAAATATAACAAAAAATCGTGAATTAAGCCAAAAAAAAAATCTTCAATTGAATAAAAAAATCTCAAATTAAGGAAAAAATAATCTTCAATTAAGCAAAAGAAAATTTTGAATTAAGCCAAAAAAAATATTCAATTAAGTAAAAAAAAAAAAAAAATCTAGAATTAAGCCCAAAAAAAAAAAAAATCTTCAATAAGTAAAAAAATCTTGATTTAAGCAAAAAAAAAAATCTAGAATTAACAATTAAATTTTTTTTCTTTGTTTTAGTGCAAAAAAATAACATGAAATTTTGAAAGTATTTACATTTACAAACTATCCTGAAACAATTAAATCTGAATAACTTGAACAAATATGAACAACCTGAAATGTCTAAAGAAAATTAAGCACAATTTTAACATTTTTATTCCTGTTCATCAGTGTTTAGTGTCTTTGTAGATCTGATCCATAATGCACATGTAGAAATGATAAGTTGAGGAATAATATTGTTAAAATTACAAAAAATTTTCTTACGTCTTTTTAAATTTAAATTTCAGTTTTTTTCAGGTTGTTTTTTTTTTTTTTTTTTTTTTTTTTGGATAGTTTATAAAAGTAAGTATTTTCATAATTTAATGGGGGTTTTTTTTACGCTTAAACAAGACAAAGACAAAAATTTGGAGTTGTCATTATTTATAGGTTATTATGTTATTATTTTTCTGGTCCGGCCCACTGCAGATCAAATTTAGCTGAATGTGGCCTCTGAACTAAAATGAGTTTGACGCCCCTGAGTTACAGTTTAACAGCAGACACACAATAAAAACAGAATAATTGCAGAAGTTCAGTGAAAATTAAACAAATGTAGAACGTAAAATGTATTGGAATAAAAACGGTGTTCCTAGTAAATGGTGACTATCCTGTGTTTGTAAACTTTAGGTAAAGACCATACCACCTCAGTTTTGTTGGATCTGCTTTGGCGTGTAAAAAAAGCAGCAGAAACTCTGTTTATGTATAAACAATAAGCGGTCAGGTCTGAAACGCCTACGTGAAATAGAGAACAGATGACACATGGAAAACAAAAACAGGACAAACCAGTGCTCACAATGTGTTTTCACCACAGCTGAAACTTTACACATATAATAAAAATGAGTTATTCTCACAGCCAAGCAGATGAAAAGCACATGCTGTTGGTAATGTTACGTCATTACTTCTTTGGTTTCCACCGATGCATGTGCAGTTCATACCAAAAAATGTGAGCATCAGGAGTCCTCTGACCGCTGCAATGTATGCTGGGTATCACAGATAACACATACTGCTCATCATTTACATATGGGTCAATGTCACTATAACGTGCCTTTCACTTTTCAAAATGTCCAAAAAGACCTTGAGATTTTCCATTAACCCTTTCATGCACAGTGGTCACTCCAGTGGACAGTTCTTCTCCAGCTGTTCTCTTGTATATTCATGGATTTTGTTGTTTTACTTGCATATCAACCAACACAGTAGATACTTATGCACCATCCCATAATACACTGCAATTCATACTGTGACCATAACATTCCTGTTCTTGATAAACCTGACCTCCAGCAACATATTTGAGTGTAAATCAATTGCTAATTGTTATTAGACTGTAATTAACAGGGTTTTGTTTTTTTTTTTTTTAAGTTGTTGTGTTTTGTTGTTTTTTGCATATTATTTGAGTGAGTATAACTGCTATTATAGTATGTTAAAACATGAGAAAACATCAGATTGGCAATATTAAAAAAAAAAACATTTATTTCATCGTTTTCACACAGTATGACAGTCAATGCATGTTTTTTTTGCTTCAAAAATTAAACACATGGTGTCCAGCTGAGTGGACATTTTTGTAACTCCATGAAAAATAGATTCATAAAAAAGAAAAATTTCAATCCCATTATTTTTTTAATGCCTAAAGAGGAATAAAAACACTCAGGAAAAAAATCTTGATTAAGGTTCTCATATTTCATGCATGAAAGGGTTAAACTTTATGTTCAGTGTTAACCCTTTCATACATGAATTATGATAACCTTAGTCAATATTTTTTTCTTGAGTGTTTTTGTTCCTCTTTAGGCATGAAAAAAACAATGCAATTGATTTTTTTTTAAATTATTATTATTTTTTTAATGAACATATTTTTCATGGAGTTACAAAAATGTCCACTCAGCTGGACACCATGCATTTAAGTTTTGAAGCAAAGAAACATTTCTATAAAAATCATCATCAGAAAGTGATATACTGTGTGAAAACTATGAAATAAAAGCATTTTTAATGCCACTAATTGCTAAATTGCTACTGTTTTCTCACATTTTATCACACTCTAATATTAGTTATTACTCATTTCATGGAGCTAAAATCCTCCTGAGACCCAGGAAATGGACAGTTTTAGCTTCTTTACATTAAAAAATTGTCTTGATTGGAAACTGCATAACGCAACAGTTTTTTCAGATACATTTTTAAAACTATTTTTATTTATTGATTGATTTTTTTAATGGAATGTCCTTTGTAATGGACAGCATTTTTAAAGTAAAACTGTCAAACTTTTGTCCCCTACAGAGGACAAAATGCATTGCTGGGTCTCAGGAGGATAAGCAAAAAAAAAAAAAAATTGTTTGTTAATTACAGTCTAATACCAATTAGCGATTGATTTCCACTAAAACATGTTAGTGCAGATCAGGTTTATCAAGTACAGCAAAGTTACAGTAATTGTATGAATTGCAGTGTTTTGGATGATGCATAAGAGTCCTGATATGGAACTAAAACAACCAAACCCATGAATAAACAATAGAACAGCCGTAGAATAACTGTCCACTGGAGTGACCACTATGCATGAAAGGGTTAAATTGACTGTAGGCTGTTAGAAATATATATTTATATAAACATCTATAGAAATACCAAATTTCTTATTTTTCTCTTTATCCTCCTAAGACCCATCTATGGGTTTTCTCTCCACATTTGTGAACAAGAGTTTCACAACTTTATACAAAAAAAAAAAAAAAAAAAAAAAAAAGAAAACTGTCCACTACAAAGGACAGTCTATAAAAATTTTAAAAACTGCATCTGAATAAACTGTTGCATCATGATGTTTCCAATATAGGCACTTATTTAATGAAAAAACAAAAAAAGCTTGTGCTTTGCTGACATTTTCTGGGTCTTATGAGGTTAAATTTCATATTTTACTTGTTTGTGGTTTTTCTATCAGTCCTTTTCTCTGCACTTGCTTGTTGAATGTTGCTGCTGTTAATTATGAAATTTCCCCACAGTGGAATAAATCTTATCTTATCTTATCTTATCTTATCTTATCTTATCTTATCTTATCTTATCTTATCTTATCTTATCATATCTTATCTTATCTTATCTTATCTTATCTTATCTTATCTTATCTTATCTTATCTTATCTTATCTTATCTTATCTTATCTTATCTTATCATATCTTATCTTATCTTATCTTATCTTATCTTATCTTATCTTATCTTATCTTATCTTATCTTTTCTTGTCTTGTCTTATCTTAACCCACTTTATCTCATCTTACGTTATCTTATCTTATCTTATCTTATCTTATCTTATCTTATCTTATCTTATCTTATCTTATCTTATCTTATCTTATCTTATCTTATCTTATCATATCTTATCTTATCTTATCTTATCTTATCTTATCTTATCTTATCTTATCTTTTCTTGTCTTGTCTTATCTTAACCCACTTTATCTCATCTTACGTTATCTTATCTTATCTTATCTTATCTTATCTTATCTTATCTTATCTTATCTTATCTTATAGCCCCACACATGCAAAGTCTGGTGTACCATGTTTAATCTTACTTTTATTATTCTTTTGTGTCATTTTTTCACAATCAGAAAATCCATAAGATTAAAAAAAATATACAGGTTAAATATACCAAACATACCAGTTAAAAATATTTTCAGTATAACTAATTCCATACAGATCCCATTTATTCACAACTATTAAAATACAGTCGTTCCTACATTCATGAAAAACCTGAAAAAGTCATGGAAGAGCAAATTTTTCCCCTAATATTCAGAGTAAAAAGTCTCAAATCTGCTCATCTGAACTGTAGGTCTTCAAATGTCTAAAATATGATTTCTGAAAGATCCTAAAACCCGACTCCTTTCAATGTAAATTTGGGAAAAATTGTAGAATTTGACCACACACATTATAAAAAAAACCCCAAAAAACTATAAAATAAAAGCTACATGGAGGCAAAAATCAGTCATGTAAAAATGTGTGGAAAATTTTACTTTAAAAGTGTAACTGCTGTGTACGGGCAAATACAAAAAAAGATTAAATGGGTTTTAAATTGAATCCATAACGGTCTTAAAAAGTTAAATTTCACTTGTTGAAACCTAATGATGAAGGGCTATATGAATATAGAGATGGATGTAAAAGGCTGCTTCCAATAGTTGCAATTATTAACAATACATTATATTCTGGTCAGAAAACAATCTATTATTGACACTTGAAAAGTTACAGAAAGGTTTTCATCCCATAAAGAACCAAACATCTACCACTGACCAGAAGCATTTACTGATCTAAAATGTTTAATACCTGTTGATCCACTAATCCTATTAACACATGTAAATAATTGGTGTAAAATGCAGTTTTTCATCTTTTCACGGTCATCAGAGAAAACCCATTTGGACGTTCAGAGTTCAGAGTTACCATGGAAACACCATCATCTTCTATAACATTGATTCACCAGTAAAACCCTTGTAGTCGGATTGATGACAGTGGCTGACGACGCCTCTTTTTTACTGATATATTTGCCGAAAACATCACTTTTTCTCTTGTTTTTGATGTAATAAGCTTCAACGTTAAACTGAGCTTACATGAACGTTTCCATAATGGGTCTCAAACTCATTTTAATTCAGGTGCCACATTCAGCCCAGTATGATCTGAAGTGGGCTCAACAACAAAACAATAAAAATATAATGTTAACTCCAAATATTTTGCTATGTTTTAGAGTAAAAAAGGAAAATTGCCTAATGAAAATATTTACATTTACAAATTGTCTTTTAAATAATGTGAATAACATGAACAACTATGAACAAGCTGAAATTTATTAAAAAATAATAATAATAATAATAATAAGTGCAATTTTAACGATTTTATGGCTCAGGTTCTCATTTAGTCGTGAACTACAACTTACAGATTTATCTATAAAGACACAAAACATTTCGTTACACAAAGAATATTGCTGTGATTCCATTTTACATTATGAAAATGTTCACATTTACAAACTATCTTTGTGAAAATGTTTTTCATTTCTTCAGAAATTTTTATCAATAGTATGCCTCAGCTTCTCATTACACATGTGCATTACAACTTACAGATCACAGTTTATTTACAAAGACACAAAACATTTACTAACAGGCAGAAAATTGTTAAAACTGCATATACGTCTCTTACGACATTTCAGATTGTTCGCATTTGTTTAGATTTTTCACAATTTTTGCAGAAGAATAGTTTGTAAATGTAAATATTTTCATGTAATGTTACTTTGGTAACACTTTATTTGAAGGTCTAGTTTATAATGCATTAAGTGCACATTCATAAGACATTATAATGCATTTATAATGCATTATAAAAGTCATTACAACAGTTTATGATCATGTACAACAACTTATACCAAGGTTAATAAAGTATCATAAGTTTAGGCATTTATTTATTTACAGGTATTTATATATTTATATATTGTTACGCTATATATATATATATATATATATATATATATATATATATATATATATATATATATATATATATATATTTTTTTTTTTTTTTTTTTTTTTTTTTATTTATAACCGTTTGCGCTACATCATATCGAACAATATTTGCACTCTCCTTTTAAACACTTTTTTATTCAAATTTATATGACTGTTTTTATGTGTATGTGTATGTCTGTGTATGTTTTTTATGCTGCTAACAACACTGTGAATTTCCCCATTGTGGGATCAATAAAGGAATATCTTATCTTATTTTATCTTATCTTATCTCATCTTATTCAGCTTTCATAATGTTTTATACATCCATACCAAAGCAGTGTGAAGGAATTTATTTTTTTAGGTGGAGAACTTTTGTTCGGTTTTGTCACTGGTCCCTATACCCATCTATTTTAGGGATTTCATATTTATTAAAAAAAAAAAAGTATGTGATTGAATTAACAAAGATTTGGAGCTGCCACATTATTTTTTATTTTTTGCACAAAGCAACCTGTAACACTTCTATTTATTGTCTCTGTTCTTTTAATGTTTTGTTTTTGCAAAATAAAGAGTTATTATGAACACTTCGATGTATAATTTTTGACTTACACTGTAATTGGAGTCAGCAGATACTGCTCATACTTCATCATACTTATGTTATAATATCATCAGTCATCCTGTAAGTTATTATTGATGTTTATAGGGCATTATTCCATTTCAGAAGCTACATGTCAGAGCAGTTCTCTGTGTCTTTATAACTGGCTGGCATTATGATGGTTATAATGTGTTATGTAACCCAGGACTTGACATTCTTCCTTCAAACACTGTTGTCACTTTGGTATGAATGTATAAAACATTATGAAAGCTGAATTTATAATACATTATGCCTACACTTATAATACTTTATCAGCCTTGGTATAAATTGTTTTACATGATCATAAAGTGTTGTAATGACTTTTATAATGCATTATAAATGCATTGTAATGTCTTATGAATATGCGCTTAATGCATAATAAACTAGACCTTCAAATAAAGTGTTACCGTTACTTTTTTTTAACACTAAAACAAAGAGAAACATTTGGGGTTGCCATTATTTATAGGTTATTATGAGAGTATTTTACTGGTCTGACCCACTTGAGATTGAATTGGGCTGAATGTGTAACCTGAGTGAAAATTATTATAAACATTTTCGGGGTAATTTTTGCATTTCACAAATTTATCCCAGGGGCTGGATTGGACCCCCCTGATCTACATGATCAGTGAATTAAATATGAGAAAAAACCTGATTTTCATTGAAAAACAAAAAATACAGATGATAATATTATAATAAATGGCGATAAATCATTTAAGAAAGGTTAAATAAAAAGAAAAATCATCTGGGAACTGACACAAAAGTAGCACTGGGTCATTATGGGTTAGATTGTGGAAACGTTTGGAAATCCCGAAACACTGAACATAATGACATCTTTTAATTTATATATATGAGTTTTTGAGAAATGGTTCAGTGTCACTCCTTGAAGTTGCCGATAAAGACGACACCGTCCGGCCACTGCTGCTGCTCCTCGAGTCAGATAAAGTCGATATGCTGGACCTCGATGAGAGGCCAGATTCTGACCCTGATCCTGACCCTGACCCTGACCCTGACCCTGATCTGGACCCTGCCGACTGACTGCTTCTCCCCGTCCTCGTCGTCCGCCCTGACATGGCTGAGCGTCCGGTCTTGGATGTGCGTCCTGATCTTGTGGAGATCTCGGACACCTCGGAGCGGTCGGACTTCGATGAGAGCTCAGAGATGGAGGACACCTTGGTCTTGGAGGTGATCTCAGACACGGCGGACAGAGCTGTGGTGGACTTGGTTTTGTCATCAGTTTGCTCTGGGTCTGGTTCTCGGGGAATTGTGATTACGCTGGAAAAAGACACACACAAAAACCCTTTAACCCCTGAGACATTATTTCAATGAAACAGGCTGCTGTGAATTTGCATCTGTTTCAGTGTCATAAAAGCTGCTGTATGTGTTTGTGTTCCTTTTGATTCGGTGGTTTTGCTTTACTGTGTGTTTTAGGGTGAAAACAGGGTGGAATAACAGAAAAAGACCAAGAGAGGAACTGAAGATTTACAGGTTTTTGCAGGTTTTTTACATCGACTTTGGCCCAGTAGTTTTTGTTGTGGGCTCTACTTTTCTAAAATAGTCCAGCTGCTTTTTGACACCTGGTTGAACCCCAAAAAGCAGTTACATGGTCAAAACTCAGTAAAAACACAGTAAAATAAGTAAAGGAAAATAACGACAACACTGCAAACAATAAAAACAAAAAACAACAAGGAAAACGGTGTAAAAAAAAAAAAAAAAAGGTAACACTTTACTTGAAGGTCTAGTTTATAATGCATTAAGCGCACATTCATAAGACATTATAATGCATTATAAAAGTCATTACAACAGTTTATGATCATGTACAACAACTTATACCAAGGTTAATAAAGTATTATAAGTGTAGGCTTAATGTATTCTAAATTCAGCTTTCATAATGTTTTATACCTCCATACCAAAGTGACAAGTGTTTGTAGGAAGACTCTCAAATCCTGGGTTACAGAACACATTATCAATTGTATGATATAACACAAGTATGATGATGTATGAGCAGTATCTGCTAGCTCTAAGTAAAGTATAAGTCAAAAATTATACATTAAAGTGTTCTTAATAACTCTTTATTTTGCAAAAACAAAACGTTAAAAGAACAGAGACAGTATATAGAAGTGTTACATGTTGCTTTATACATAAATAAAAAATAGTGAGGCAGCTCTAAATATTTGTTAATTCAAACACATACTTTTTTTTTTTTTTAATAAATATGAAATCCCTAAATTAGATGGGTATAGGGACCAGTGACAAAACGTAACAAAAGTTCTCCACCTAAAAAAATAAATTCCTTCACAGTGCTTTGGTATGGAGGTATAAAACATTATGAAAGCTGAATTTATAAAATATTATGCCTGCACTTATAATACTTTATTAGCCTTGGTATAAGTTGTTGTACATGATCATAAACTGTTGTAATGACTTTTATAAATGCATTATAATGTCTTATGAATGTGCGCTTAATGCATTATAAACTAGACCTTCAAGTAAAGTGTTACCAAAAAAAAAAAAAGCCTAAATGATCTGTTTTTATAGCCAGTTGGTCTTATTCACTGCTCTGCATTTTGCCCCCCATTCCACTGAGCATGCTCAGATGTATATGGAAAGAACAAGGTCTATTCTATCAGCACGTTTTGAAATTTTTGCTATTGAGCCAACGGTTGAATTTTTAAGAATATTTAAATCAAATCCTACATTCAGAACACTCACCACAGGCACATCAGGAGTTAAAGGGTTAACAGACAGGCACAAATTCAGAAATGTCAAGAGCAGCTGTAGATGCAGATGATTCCATAATGAGTAGGTTTTGCATTCCGCTTTAACCACAGAGGTTTTTAGACGAGGATTTAACCCTTTCATGCATTAATTATGAGAACCTTAGTTAAGATTTTTCTCTTGAGTGTTTTTATTCCTCCATAGGCATGAAAAAAACAATGTGATCAAGTTGTTGTTTTTTTTTTTATGGAGTTACAAAAATGTCCATGCATTTAATTTTTGAAGTAAAAGAAACGTGTTTAAAACCCAATATCAGAAATTGATATTAAAACAATGAAATAAAATCTGACATCTCACATTTTAATCTCACATTTTAATATATTCTAATGCTAATTATTACTCTTTTCATGGTGATAATATGCAAAAAAAAACTTTTTTTTTTCCTTACAAATAACAGTTGATTTACACTGAAACATATCGCTGCAGATCAGGTTTATCAAGAACAGCAAAGTTACAGTAATGGTATGAATTACAGTGTATAGGATGAAGCAAAAGTGTCCACTGTGTTGGCTGATATGGAACTAAAATAACAAAACCCATGAATATACAAGAGAACAGCTGGAGAATAACTGTCCACTGTAATGACCACTATGCATGAAAGGGTTAAAATATTCTATTCTAATATGTAAGTAATTCTAATGTTTTTTCTGCCCATTCTCTGCCTTCTATACTTTTATTCTTATTATACAAACACAGCAGCTAAACATGCATATGCCAAAATGTTAACTGTTATTTTATTGTTTCTATAGTTTACTGTTTTGTGCTAAAGAGAGAAAAAAAAGAAGAAAGCAGAAAAAGCTTGAAAAGAACCCAACTTATTCAGCTTGAGATCTAAAAGTCAAACGTGCTGTCTCTCCAGTACCAAAACAAAATGGATCAATTCCCTTAACATCCATTTTTTTTACTACTTTTGAGGCATAATGTACCACAGAAAAGAGGGAAAGTCTGAATATCAGCACATATGAGTCACCAACAAAATGAAAAGCTAACTGACAAACACAACTGATTCACATTTCTGCAATAAGAAAAAAACAGCACTTGAGTTTGAGTGTTTGAGTTGTGCGTACACTGAGTGTGTTCAGTTTGTTCAGTTTTAACCTCTCCTTACTTTTTACTTCAACTACAGGATTTAGTGCTCTATCTTCTCTGTATTTCCACTCTTTCTTGTTTCATGTTAAAACACAGAATTCAGTCATTATATCATTACATCCTTATAACCACATAATTATAATTACACACAACTATATTTTTGCACACTTATTATGTATATTTCTTTAACCCTTTCATGCATGAATTATGACAACCTTAATCAAAATATTTTTCCTGAGTGTTTTTATTCCTCTTTAGGCAAAAAAACAAAAAAAACAATGCGATTGAGAATTTTCTTCTGAAAAATACATAAAAATAATAAACAATAAAAAAAAAAAAATACATTAAAAAAATAATAATGAAAAAAAAAATCGTATGAACCTATTTTTCATGAAGTTGCAAAAATGTCCACTCAGCTGGACACCACATGTTTAATTTTTGACGCACAGAAACATGTATTTACTGATAAATTGTGTGAAAACTATGGGGAGGGCTTGTGATTCTGGGGGTTTATTCTCAGGGGAGATCAACATAATGTTACCAGTTCAAGTCAGAAATGATATGTAGTGTCTTAAAACTTTAATAAAGATATGTGTTAAAAAAAAAAAAAAGATCAACAAAATCCATGAATATATAAGAGAACAGCTGTAGAATAGCTGTCCACTGGAGTGACCAGTATACATGAAAGGGTTAATGATCGTATTTGTTGCGACCCCAGCCTGTTGCCTGTTGTGTGGTTTGGTCTGTGTGTTCCAGGGCTGATCAAAGATTAGGGGCACCTGCATGCTGCTGCAGGAGGCCCTTCTTCTAAACCAGCTGGATCAGCTTCATGGTCTCTGCCTTCCATGCCATTCAGACCTCCACCCTGCCAAGAGGAGCCTTTACTTTATAGTTTTATGGTTTTGTTTAAATCCTTTGTTAAAATAAATGTTCCCTTTGTTTTGAACCATGTGTGCAGCCTTTTTTTGTCACGGCCAGAAGCCACTTGTAACATATTGATGATATATTGTCTCGTACAAATTGCTGTTTTAATTGTGTGTCTTAATAGAGTGTTTTAATGTGTATATTTGATATGTATTCATATAATATATATTTAGAGGTTTTGCGGGTGTGGTGTCACCTGTCAGAGACTGATATATGGATGCATATTTAGAGCTTTGCATATATATATGTGTGTATGTGTGTTTCTTTTTTTTTGTGATGCATTTGTTCCATGTTTAGTCTATCGTATGGTAACCATTTCATCTTGTATTTGCCATATTTCACAAAAAAATCAAAAGGGAAAGGAAATTATGTGTAAATTATGTTTTGAATGTAAGTGAAAGCTGCAAAACTGGTGAAAATGAGGGAAAAAATGAGTGCTATAGTGTTGTTGGATCTACAGCACACAGGAAAAGCTGTTAAAACACCACAGTATAGTTTGTTGTGAACAATAGCTGTAGGGTGTGTACCCACAATGCACATGTGCACCCCTCTTACTTTATTCTATTAAAGAGCACTTTCAAGTACAACATGAGGCTTTAATTGCTTCTGCTGGATTTTACTGAGGAAGTGGAGTTATTTATGGACACTCACGTGGTCTCTCCCCCACAGAGCGGTTTACACACTGACCACAGGTAGAAGAAACCACCAGCCATATGGAAACCAGAGCCCACCCAGCCCAGGAACAGCGGAGTGCCCAGGTCGAACCTGTCCATGCAGGAACAGACACACACTGAGGCTGGAATATTTAAAGTGATGCAAGCATTCATTCATTCATTTATTTATTTTTTTTATTTATTTATTTATTTATTTATTTATTTATGACATGACTTTCTAATATTTACTTACTTCAGGTCAGTAAAGTCAGGGTTGAAGTATTCCACAGAGACATACTGGGCATAAACACCATATCCACATGTAGATAGTACACCTGAGAGAGCCAAAAAGAAAATGTCATAAACAGAGCCTGACAGGGGCAATGGCAGATTTAGCTACGGGTGCCCCCCCCCCCCCCCCCCTTTTAAAAAGCAAATGGGGGTGGGCTCTTTATGCTGGGAGTTGAACCCACAGTCTACTGTACTCAAGTCAGTAGTGTTACTCACTGAGTTGTGCAGCCACTTGAATGACTAGGTTGCAAATATATGTACATACACACACACACACACACATATATATATATATATGAATGAGAATGAATACATATTACATTATAATAACTGTAGTTATTATACATCGTAATGCAATACCTCTACTGTATCCTGTTGTTTCTAATTTAAAATTATTTGGAATGCAATGGAATTCAATGCCATAACTGAGGTTAACCTTATTAAAGCCAACTCTTTGCTTTGGTTCCAAAAGGTCACATCAGTGAGGTTACATTGTATTCATTTAATTAGTGTAATAATAGTGTGATAATTTTTTTTTTAAAAATGCCGTTTTAAGTGATTGAAGCATTTAATGTTAATTTAAAAAAAAACAAAAAAAAAAAAAAAACACCTCCATCCTTAACCCCCACCCAGAGCTCTGCCCCTGGACCCCACCATTCTGCTACACCCCCCCTCTTCCATTTTTTTCAAATATTTGAAGCAGCCTTTTACATCAATGTCTATATTCATAGAAAATGTTGTACTTTTTACATTTAACACCTTTTCTGGATTCATTTTAAAAATCATTTATTTTTTTTTTATTTTTTTATCTCTTTCACAAGTGAATTTTTCCCCATACTTTTGCATTAGTCGATCAACAGGTTAAACAGTTTAGAACAATAGATGGTTTTGGTCACTGGTGTTTGTTTGGGTTTTTATGTGTTAAATTAACCCTTTATCAGACAAGTGACGATTTTTGTTAATTTCCATAAACATTAAATATGGGTCTAATCCCATGTTTCAGTGAGGTCAAGAAGCATGTTGGTTTTTATAACACTATACAGTGAATCAGAGAGATTCTGTAGAAATTTTGAACCTGTAAATAGTGAATTTGAGCGATTTTTGTCAGTTTCTGACCTTATAAAAGTTGTTTTATTGCATGTGTTTACTTTTAAGCAAGTGCTGCTCAAGTATATTATGGTAAAAGGAGGGAGACTGTTGTCATGCCAACTGACGAGGAGGTAGATGACGATGTCCAATAACACACTATGTTTAAACTTTTGAATATCACAGTATTTCAGTGAGTGCCCTATAAAGAGTTAATACATGTTTGTAGAGAAAAGTAGGACTATGCAGGTATTTACCGCTGATTATGTGGCACCATCCACCTGTGTAGATCTTCTTGTACTTTGATCTGTCTTTTCCGCCAATGAAGGTACACTCCATGCCCAGCATACTGAGCACAAACCCTAACATGCCCAGGGAGAGGGCTGCCATCAGCAGGCCTCGCACTATTTGGATATGTCCTGGAGTTATGCAACATCAAGAAAACAACACATCAGAGCACATCATGTCGACGTTAAGACTGCACTGTTAATTACTTGCACTATTTGCACAGAACATAACCAGTACCATTATACCTCACTCAGACCCACTGGTTTGGTCCACACTGTATATTGTATATTTTGAAAAATTTGATACTCCACTATAACTGTATCTTACTTGTTTATTCTCTATCTTACTTTTATGTTATTTTATTTTTTACTGCATGCTTCTTACCTACTCCATGTTCTAAGTATGCATCAAACCATTGAAGCAAATTCCTAGTAACTGAGCCCTGTTTATTTACATGCCAGTAAACGTGACTATAAGTCTGATTCTGATTACTACCCTACGAAGCTAAAGCACAGTATCTGCCAAAATGTCAACCTGAGAAAAACTGCTTTTTGAATGTTGCTTTCACCAAGCCTGAGCTTTAAATTATATTTAACTACCAAGTGTAGGATGTATTTGGTTAAAGTGAAATGAATTTCAAATACGTTGAATCTTGACATTCATGCATAAACATGTAAGTGCAACAACTGAGCAAATTCACTTAGTTTTTATATTAATTGATGCAGCACTTACTACATTTTAAGTCAAGACATACTGCTTGGTGCCTTAATGGCAAAACCCAGTCTTTTATAAACATTTACATGTAAACTGACAAGAACTCTGGGCACTCTGAAGTATTTTAGAGCTTTCTTTTCAAGCATTACTGCATTACAGAATACACACTAAAACCAAACTGACCTCTAACATCCTTGCACACTGAAAATACTTGCTACTTTTCTTCATGGTGAAGCCAAGGCAAACTGCAGTAAGTGCACTTACTGCAGTTTGGTTTCACAGTACATTTTTGCAGATACTTCAAAGGAAAAAATGTCAATCTCTCTAGGAAATTTAGCAGGAGTCCTTCAAAACTCTAACAGATTGAACAGCAGATACTGTGCTTCTGATTGGTACAAAAAAAAAAAAGCAAATACTGCACTTTGCAGGGCAGGTTAGTGCAACAAAATACACAACAAACACTTCACGTACCCTCGACAGACCAGAGCACTGGGTAGTCGTAGCAGTTACTGACAGCAGTGGAGTCTGTGAAGCAGGATCTCCACAGGCTGGACCAGTACCAGGCCACTTTGATGATGGAGGAGCCCCCCATGCCTCCGATGGAAGTGATTTTCCAGCCCTCCATGGCCATAGTGCAGGCCACAAAAATCCAGCCCAGCACTGTCATTAGGAAACCCCAAATCTGGACCACACGGGTCTTCATCTCTCTTGATTACCTGTCTATGTTTTATATCCAAAAAAAAGATCTCAGAGTACAGGTTTTGTTTCCCCTTCTTTGAGGCACCTCATGTAAAATCCAAATGGGATAACTGTTCTCTTTGTTATCTACAGTTAACCACAGAAGCCATGTTCATCCTGAGAAGAACACAGAGTTTTCATCCAAAATCACACAGAAGTGCTCTGTTTGTCAGTCGCTGCCTTCAGAATAAGAAACCAAGTGGATTACCGGTACAAAATGGGGTTGTGTGGCTGTTTTCCTTGAATTACACATGTACATGAGGGTGAGAGATGACAATCTCTCAGGTTCCCATGGAACACAGCTGACAGTTAGCAAGTCTGAGTCTGGAGTGCTCACCTAAGCATGTATCTCAAATTACCAAAACAACTGACCTCATGACTCTGTTGGACTTTCACTGACTTAACCTCGTAAGCAGAGGATTTGCATTTAGTGAAGCCATACAGAGGCAAAACGCACTATTGTATCTCCATTTTTAAACAAATACTTTTTTGCACCAATCAGAACCGTAGTATCTGTTGTTCAGTCTGTTAGCGTTTTGAAGGACTGCTAAATTTGGTCAGTGAGGAGTGCTAGTGAGTGGAACTCAGTACCTGAGGAGGTTAAACTGCTTACAACATACAAGGCCTTCACAAAAAATTAAAAATGTGGCTTATCAACACCTACAGCTGCCAATACTAAAAGACAAGCCTGTTGTGATGTTTTGATGTTGTGGTCAAATGTTGTCGTGATATGTTGTGATGTCTTCTTCTCTTTAATATGTATCTTGTATTATATTGTACAGGTATTGTGTGTTTTGTGCTCCCTTAACAGTCTGTTATGTATATGTTATTTGTTACATTAGTGCCCTATCAAGGGTCTAACCATGTCTCTCTCCTGTAAATATTTCTCTTTTTTTTTTTTTTTTACTGCCTTTTAAAAACTTGGCCAGTGGACTACAGATGAAAACTAGCCTTCTGGTTAATTGTGGCTTTTTTTTTAACCATGTGTAACCATGTGTTTTATGAAACACCACTGTCCCCTTTCAAATAAACTAAACTACTTCCCAGAGATACTGGCAACAGAGTGTCCCAATATTTTTGTCCATATAGTTTAGAAACATCAATATTTCCTTTAAGTTTAATGGGAGATTTTTCTTCCTATGTGAGACGTGAAGAAGGTAGATGGTTAGATGTGGTAGAAAATTATTATTTATGGTCAGAGCATGAAAAATTGTTGACAAATTTAGAGGTAGAACATTTGAAATCATAGTCATGGATAAAAAACAAATCAATGTTGAGAGAATTTAAGTAAAAAACATATCTGAGGCATTTTAGAATCCATTGCCAATTTAAACTAAAATTAATCTATATTATAACATTTGTCATTATTGTTTTGTAGTCTAGACCCCTGTTAGAAAAGAAACACCTGAATTCAACGTGTCCCATTACTTTTGTCCACATAGTACATGACATTGGCAATTATACTACACTATTATGAGGCTAACGTCATCATGAAAATTAACATCCTGTAGATAAACTGGCTGCTGGAGCTTGAGTATTTACATTCAGAAGACAGATATTCTCTTATTAAAACTTCTTCTGTATTATATTTATACAATAATTTACAGAATATTTCGAAGTGACCTTTCCATGTTCCTTTCTGTGAAATCAGTAATAACGTGGCTGCTATGACCTCTGGTGAGCTGCACTATGCCTCAGGCTTTCAGCTGGTTATTAGTCCTTTTTTCTGTGACCTCACTGTGCTGAGGGTCTCGTTTTTACACCACAACGTCTTTGTCCCGTTATAATTACCGTTAAATCTGGGTTAATGAGACTTACAGGGGGTGATGAATGTTCATTCTGAGGGGATGAAAGAGCTCTTTTTTTCTTGGCTTATGACAGAAGGTATTGGCAGTGGTAGGGAGATATTAGAAAAGGTGGCTGCTGGGTAACCCCTTATTTGATCAGTTTTAACCCGTACAGACCCTGTGTTACTTTCGTGACTGTTCCCAAAGGAATTTTACTGTAGACTTAACCCAGTGGTTCCCCACCTTTTTTGGCTCATGACCCCATTTTAACATCACAAGTTTCTGGCGACCCCAGACATTCAAAACGAAGACTTGTTTTTGGTACAATTAATTTGTTTTTGATCATGTAATAGTTTGCTATACTATGTTGCAAATATACATTAATTTTAGATGAGATTCAAGCTATTAACCCTTTCATGCATGAATTATGAGAACCTTAATCAAGATGTTTGTTTTTTTTTCCTGAGTGTTTTTATTCCTCTTAGGGCATGAAAAAAAACCAAAAAAAAAAAACCAATATGATTGAATTTTTTTTTAAATCAACCTGTTTTTCATGGAGTTACAAAAATGTCCACTCAGCTACACCATGAATTTTATTCTTGATGCAAAGAAACATGTATTTAAAACCCAATATCATAAAGTGATATGAAAACAGTGAAATGAAACCATGTTTAATGCAGCTAATCTGATGTTTTCTCACATTTTAACATATTCTAATACTAGTTATTACTCACTTCATGGAGATAATATGCAAAAAATAAATATTAACAATTGATTTCCACTCAAGAACCAATCAAGAACAGCAAATTTACAATAATGGTATGAATTGCAGTTTATGAGATGATGGGTAAGTGTCCACTGTGTTGGTTGATATGGAACTAAAACAACAAAACCCATGAATATACAAGATTAAAGCTGTAGAGTGACTGTCTACTGTAGTGACCACTATGCATGAAAGGGTTAAATGTATTTTCTTGTGGACGGAGGCAGAAAAGCCTGGTGTAGATTACTGCACAAAGTGAGAATTTTATTTTCCTTGGTCAGGATATGTACAGTCAGTTCAGCTTGGATTTACAAGGCTGACAATTAATACTGAAAAAACAAGAACTCAAACTATGAATGATGAAAGAGCTGCAGCATCTGGAACTGACCACAATGAACATTTGAAGGATAAACAGAACCACAGTGCTTCAGTTTCAGCTTCACAGTTTGTCATCTCTTTCACATATTGTGACTGTTTCTCTCAACCCACCATATATATTTATTAATAAGGTGTTTTGTTTTTTTTTTGTTTTTTGTTTTTTTATCGATTACTTGAAATTTCAGGCGACCCCATTTGAATTCCGATGACCCCACATGGGGGTCACTGACTTAACCTTTCTTAAGTGATTCATCATCGTTTATTATATTATCCTCTGTAATGTTTGTATTCTTTTCAGTGAAAATCAGTTGTTTTTCTATATTTAATTCGCTGATGGGGTACATGTGCATTAAAGCTCAGAGCAAATTCAAAGGTTATTACATCAGAAACAGAGAAAACTGAAGAAAAAGTGACACTTTCAGCAAAGATATTAATAACTGAATGTAAAAACAAGTGTGTCCAACCACTGTCACTGATCCAACTCCGTGGGTTTTCCTGGTGAATCAATGTTGTAGAAGATGACGGTGTTTCCACGTTCACCATGGAGCCTCTGAACATTCAAATGGGTCATATCTAATGACCATGAAAAGATGGAAAACTGCATTTTGCACTAATTACTTAAAATGCATTAATAGAATTAGTGGATCAACAGTTATTTAACAGTTTAGATCAGTAGATGCTTTTGGTCGATAGTGGCTGTTTGGGTCTTTATGGGTTCTCTAGTGTAACCAAAAAAAAAAGTATGTCCAGCAAGGGAATATATTGCTGCAAAATAAGACATTTGAATAGATGTGTGTTTTTCTCACTAAAACAGTTAAGAAGACTTAATTCTGTCTGTTTAATCTTGTTTCTCCTCAAATCTGTCCAGCTTTAAACATGGATTACTACTGCACTCTGGTGGGGTGTTCACATTAATGCACTCATTGGACCAACTTCACATACATTCTGAATTGGTTACCCAACTATTATAACACTTAAACACAGCAGCTAAGTGTTTTTAGCAAATTGAAGACTTCTTCATCTACTCCTGGTCTGTGTTTCCAGGCTGTAGAAAATGTACTCTCTGACACTAATCACAGGTGTTTTTACACATTATAAAGGTTTTAAATGTGGTTTTATTTTAATATTAACACAGTGAAACAGGTGTTTCTTTTCTAACAGGGGTCTGGACTGCAAAACAATAATAACAAATATCATAATATAGTTTTATATTGTGATAAATATCATATTGATTATTCATATTGATGTTTATATCTCAAATTGGCATGAAGAAGACATCTTACAGCTTTAGCCATGATATGTCCCAATATTTTTGTCCATATAGTTTAGAAACTTCCATTTTTCCTCAGTAAAAAGGGAGATTTTTTGTCCTAGGTGAGATAGTTAGTTGAGGTAGAAAATTACTATTTACAGTCAGAGCCTGAAAAATATTTTAGAAATTGAGAGGTAGTCATGGATAAAAAATAAAAAAAATCAGTGTGAGAAGAAATGAAGTAAAAACTATATCTGAAGCATTTTGGAAGCAAATTTAACAATTTAAACCAAACTAACCAATGCAGTAATATTTATCGCAATATAAAACTATTTTAGGACATTTGTCATTATTGTTTTGTAGCCCAGACGCCTGTTAGGAAAGAAACACCTGAATTCAATGTGTCCCAATACATTTGTCCACAAAGTGTATGACTTAGGCAATTATGCAATGAGGCTAATATTGTGCTGCCTTTCATTTTTGTAAAATCTGCTTTATTTCAGATTAGAAAATGTTGTAAGTTGTAGCATATTTTAAACTGACATATTAGATTCAGTACCAGTTGTACTTATTACTATATGAAGTGCCCACATTAAAGAAGACAATACAACCTTTATATGGGAGTGTGTTCAGCGCAGGCCTGGACACCTGACACTTGTTTACGGAAACAAGGCACTGGAAAGTAGCACAGGGCAGCCGGTCTCTGCCAGCTGGTTCAAGTATCCAACCTCTGGGCCAACAGGGTTTGCGTAACATAGCCTGAGGTTCCTACCGATAATAATTCCTAGGTGGAGATGGATGGCTGATATGAGGGGAAACGTCCGGTTCGAGCCCTCAGATCTGCATAACCATCTCTGGGTCTCGGAGTGACCTAGTGACCCTTGGAGGTCAGATCAGTGGACCACAACAGAGGTCTCTTACGGATCCAGCTTTTCTATTTTAGATACACTGAAGCATTTTATAAAGAAGAAAAAGCTGAAAATGCATTACAGGACGGTTATGATAATAATATATTGTCCAGTACATGTTGTACAAATTTCTGTTGTAATTTTGTGTCAACTCATAAAGACCCAGTGCTACTTTTATGGCAGTTCCCAAATGAATTGTTCTCTATTTCTACTTTCTTAATTGATTTATTTATTATTATTGTATTTTGCATTTTTTGGTGTAAATCATGTATTTTCCTACATTTAATTCACAGATTATGTAGATGTTTCTGAAAATTCAGAGTAATTTCAAAGTTACAAGTGGTGCCAGGCACAACAAACCCCGCCCCTTGCATGTATTGTATCTTATTTTGGCATCAATCCAGCTGATGTCATCATGTCTATGCATGTGGTGATGTTAGCATATTAATTACCTCTATATATGTGCCAAGTTTAAAGTAAATTAAAACAAAATTGATGTATTTATAGACATTTGAAATGAGAAGAAAAAACTCAATTTGGTATGAATTCAACCAAAAGCTTTGCTGCTACAGTCATGTGAAATTGTGCCCGTTATAAGTAAAAGAGATTTTTTTTTTTTTTAATTCATAAAAAATTTGAACTTTAACCTACTTTTCCCAAAATGTAATTAGATCTGTTCTGGGTCAGTGGCAATCTATAAACCCAATTTGGTATGAATTTAACAAATAGTTTTGCTGCTACAGACATTTGAAATTTTGCCAATTATAAGCAAAGGGATTTTTTTTTTTTTTTTTTTTTAATTCATAAAAAAAATTGAACTTTAAGCTACTTTTCCCCAAAATGTAATCAGGTCTATTCTGGGTCACTGGCAAGCTATAAAATCAATTTGGTATGAATTCAACCAAAACAAAACAAACAAACCCCCTTGCCTTCCCTTCCCTTAAGAGAAAGTTGTTTTTTCAGCAAAGATATTGCTAACTGAATGTAAAAAACAAGTGTCTCCATCCACTGTCATTGAGCCAACTCGTTTTACTCGTGAATCAACATTGCTCAAGATGACGGTGTTTTCATGTTCACAGTGGAGCCACTGAACATCCAAATAGATCATATCTGATGACCATGAAAAAATGATGAACTGTATTTTACGCCAATTATTTACATGTATTGATAGGATTAGTGGATTAATAGTTGTTAAACAGTTTATATCTGTGGATGGTTTGTGTCACTGATGGCTGTTTTGGTCTCTATGGGTTAATGGAGTGTTTTAATATGGATATTTGGTATACATATAATTATTCAAAGCTATATGTTTGTGTATTTAGAACTTTATATATGTATCTATTTATATCTTTTTCTGTTGTATTGATAACGTCTTTCCTGCTACTTTTTATTACACTTGAATGGAGCCACTGTAACATCCAGTAATCCCCCCCCCCAAGATTAATCAAGTATCCAGATATGGATTATAATGGATTGAGGATTTCAGCAGGAGTAAATGAAAACCAACCAACACCCCCATTTTTATTTCCTTTTTGCGTCCAATTCTTTGGTTCTTGCTTAATATTATGAAAGACATTTTTGTGTGTGAGACAGGCGGAGTGTTGAAGGTGACCGGTGAGTTTTGAGAGGTATTTTGCGCCAAATCAAATTTCCTGCTTTAAAAGAAAAACAAGCGTATCATTTATTAATGGGTCACTGACAAAAATGGGCCGGGGGGCAGTTATCTTTACTCAGTTTTTTTTAATGTGTTGTTTTTAAATAACTGTTTTACTATCGTTGCACAGTACAAAAAAAAAAAAATGTAAACTGTTCATTTTTGTATAATTCAGGCACAGACACAGTGTACGCTTTTGATCTGTTATATCATTTCTGGGACTACAAAACTATTTTGGTACATTTTGCAATTAACCCAGTAGCAGCAGAGTCCAATTTCAGACGTAGGCGTTTCTTTCCAAACTGCCTCGGTGGCTCTCGTGTTTCCTTGTGCAGGCTGCTGGCTGGTTTACTCTGTTTGTGGCGTGTTGTCACAAAGGATGCAGCTCCATTGTAGGAGTACTCTGTCCTATAAAAAGTACAAAAAAGAAGCATTTAGAGCTACTTACCTTCTTAAATATTATAAAGAAAATGTACTTAGCTTATGAAAATTTAAAGGACTCATTGTGCAGTAAATGATTCCTGTCAGTGTTTTACAACAATATCATTAGCCTCATAGCATAGTTGCCTGAGTCACACACTATATGGACAAAAGTATCGGGACAGGTTGAATTCAGGGTTTGTTTTTTTTTAAACAGGGGTCTGGGCTACAAAACGATAATGACAAATGTCATAATATAGTTTTACATTGCAACAAATATAATAACAGGACATCTTACATCTGTAGCCATGATGTGCCTCAATATTTTTGTCCATATAGTTTATAAACATCAATATTTCCTTCAAGTTTAATGGGAGATGTTTCTTCACAAGCGAGATGTGAAGAAAGTAGTTAGTAGCTAGTTAGTTGTGGTAGAAAATGATTATTTACAGTCAAAGCATGAAAAATATTTAGGATATTTAGAGGTAGAGCATTTAAAATCATAGTCATGGATAAAGATAACTATTTAAACAAAACAAACCAATGCAACGCAATGAAATTTATCCCAATATAAATTTATATTATGACATTTATCATTATTGTTTTGTATCCTAGACCCCTGTTAGAAAAGAAACACCTGAATTCAACATGTCCCAATACTTTTGTCCATATAGTATATGACTCAGGCAATTATGCTATGAGACTAATAGTATGATATTTTAATACTGATCTACACTGTATGTTGCATTTAACTGTTTAAATTTGTGTTCTTTTTAACCATTGTAGAAACTGTTGGTAGTTTAATTGTTACAGCCAAGCATCATGTTCTACAAAATCATGTATGTTTGTAAGTCATTGTCCTGTGGGAAAAACTCTGTTTCCCAGATTTCAAGTTGGAACCTTAAATTGGTACCGGAGCTGATTTCATGGGCCCTTTCAGTTTTATTCTTTCTTCAATAAATAAGACGTAGCATAGTTTCCATATACAGAATAGGTCTAAAAGCACTGTGGTATGCAAAATAATAAATAAATCAGTATTTAGTAACTATGATCTGACTAAAAGCCTTAAAGAAGAGAAGAATTGCAGTGTTCTAGGGCACTTGAGATCTACAGAAAACATTATTTTAGGTCTTATCAACAGTCAAATACTATTTTGTCAGTTGCATCAATCAGTTGCAGTAAAATGAATATTTGCCATTTGAATGGAAATTTAAGGAAAAAATCTTGTCCTCAGTGGTGTCCAGTGGCCCTCAAATGAATGCCCATTGGATAAAACGCCCCAGATAAAATGATATGCTGATTCATTTTTCCTAAACATGACAAATATGTTCATTAAATGTAGAACTCAACAAAGACACCAGTTGTTGAAAGTGATGAAGAAGATGTAACAAAATGAAAATGGCAAACAATTATAACAGAAGATTTAAAAAGATAAAACCAAATCAAAATAAAAGAGCTAAAAAGAGTAAAATGGCATGGAAGATACAGCAAGACAAAAATAATGGAAAAGACATTAAAAAGTGACAAAGAATTTAGATTTGTTGTAATTCATCATGAGTTTTTGTAAGTTTGGGGCCTGAGGAAGAAGTTCTCTTTTGGGTCTTGAACTTTAAAAGTTTAGGAAAAACTGCTCTAAAAAGTCAACTTTTCATGAGCCTATTTTAATGCATTTTGCAGTGAATCAATTTTTTTTTTTTAACTCATAAAGACCCAAACATCCAATGGCAACCAAAATCATTTAGTGATATAAAAAGTTAAATCACTGTTGATGCAATAATCCTATCAATCAATGGAAATGTTTGGTGTAAAACGCAGTTTATTATCTTTTCACAGTCATCAGATATGACCCATTTGAACATTCAGAGGCTCCGTACTGAATGTTGAAAGACTGTCATTTCTACAACATTGATTCACCATTAAAACCCATGGTGCTGGATCGATGACAGTGGATGGACACACTTGGTTTATGTTCAGATAAAAATAGATTTGGCTGAAAAAGTCACTTTTTCTTCAGTTTTCTCTGTTTTTCATATAATAATCCTCAACTTAGATCTGAGCTTTTATGAACATCTACATGATCAGTAAATTAGACGTAGGAAAATACCATAAACAAAAAAATACTGAAGATAATATTACAATAAATGGTGATAAATCACTCAACGGTGGTTAAATATAGACAAAAAAAAATAAATCATTTGGGAACTGCCACATAGTCTTTATAGGTTAAGACAGTGATTTTTCTTTATCTGTAAGAGAAACACTTCATCCCTTTGAAAAACTCTGAAAAGGTATTAAAGCTGTCAAAGTAAAAGTACATTCAACTTGTATTTAAGTTCAGTAATTGAAAAATTTACATCCCTTTACTGTGTATTTGTTGCAGAAGATAGACAACATGGTAGTGAAACCAATCCATAAACCAGGATAAAGTGGTTAATAAACAAATGTTGATAGGACATGTCAACTAAATTAAAAGGGGAGCTTTATTTCTCCGGCCTAATGCAACACTTCCCTATAGGCGCCCTCAGTCAAGGTGACTTTCACTCAGAAAGGGTCCTCATTACTAGAGCGTAACAAAGGAAACATTCAGCCATCAACGGGCGGGTATCAAAAATAACAATCATACAATTTACCCGGTAGGTTCAGCAATTACGTGACAAGATGCTGAAAGAGATTAGAGGAGGTTTTATTCGAACTGTCCTCATTGCAGTTAAAGTAATAATCCAAATTGCCCTAAACTGCATTAGGGAGTCATTGCACTTTCATGTCAAATTAGATTTCCTCAGAGAAGTCTGCCCTTGTTGCCGATGACAGATGAAGGATCATATTCTTGCTCTGGAAAAAGTAAGTGACTTGCCTCAAACTGAAGCCGTCAGACAGGGAGAGGCAGAAGACAAGTCCACCTAAAATACACAGCACAGAACCGGCCCAGCCGATGAAGAGAGCAGCTCCCAGCTCAAACCTGGAAGGTGAAATGAAATGTGTGACTGACTGGGCCCTTTTCATCATCCCTTCTTTAACCCTTTAACCCCTGAGACATTATTTCAGTAAAAACGGGCTGTGGGAAGCGTCATAAAAGCTGATGTGAGTACATTCTTGTGTTCCTTTTCTTCAGCGGTTTTGCTTTACGGTGTGTTTTAGGGTCAAAACAGGGTGGAATAACAGAAAAAGGCAAAGAGAGGAATTGAAGTTTGACAAGTTTTTACTAAATAAGGCACTCAGAATGTACATCAATAAGAGATTTAGAATGTTTAACGTGAAATATGAACTGGAACACACTGAATTGGAATTTTGGCTCAGCAGTTTTTTTGTTTTTTTTGGACTTGTTTTTCGAGATCAGTCCAGCTGCTTTTTGGCATCTGGTTGAACTCCAAAAAGCAGCTACACGGTCAAAACTCAGTAAAAACATAGTGAAAAAAAATTAAGGAAAATCACCCCAACACTACAAACAACAGTAAAAAACAAAAACAAAAAAAAAACACAAGGAAAACAGCCCAAACTGTCTATTATTACAGTGAGTCGGTCTCACTCACTGCTCTGTGTTTTACTCCCCATTACACAGGCAGCTGGGGCTGCACTGAGCATGCTCAGACGTCTGTGGAAAGACCAAGGTCTACTCTATCAGCACATTTTGAAATTTTGCTATTGAGCAAACGGTTGAATTTTTATGATTATTTAAAACAAATCATACTTTCAGAACGCTCACCACAGACACGTCAGGGGTTAAAGGGTTAATCCTGAATACTTACTTCTGGGCAACAAAGAGGGGATCAAAGAAGTCAGTTGTGATCCGCCGAGCATAGATGGAGCATGCAGTCATGCAGCAGAGGCCTGTGGGAAAGAATGAAAGACATGGCTGGAAATGTGTAAAGAATGAACTCCATCCCCAAGAATTTCAGACATGCAGCAGCAGTCCATCGTTTTTACCGCTTAGAATAAAGTGGAAGCCAGACAGGACGGTGAGACGTGCTTTGGTGGTCTCGGAGCCCCCTATTTTGGTGCACTTCATTCCTACCAAGGCGAGGGAGGCACCAAAGAAACCCAGACACACAGCGGCGATCATCAGACCCCGACAAACCTGAATGTAGGCTTCGTGTTGGAGACAATGAACAGAGCTTTAAAGAAGACAAATGCAGCATCACCAGAAATGTAACCAAAATATTCTGGTGCCATGCAAGAAGAAAAACTGCCAATAGGGCGAGGCTTGTTTCACTAGATTTCCAGAAATCCAGATGCTGAAGCATTAACCTAAGCTCCAAAACTCATGGAAGTTCTGTTGTTACAAGTGAAAAGTTGTACAAGTGCTACCTCTCTTAGAATACTACCCACAAAAATATTACAATGTTAAATCTACCTCAATATTATCTGAAAAGTTTGGTGTACTTTCCTTAAAAACTTGTTCAACAAGAATATTTTTCTTTATAGAAAAAGACAAATAAGATTCACATTCCAGGAACAACTTTTTTTCTGTCTTGAAAGTCCATTTTTACAATGAACCAAAGGGGTTTGAGTGACAAAACATAACATTTCTTCAAGATATTATGCTAGTAGTATTTAGATCGAAGGTATTTTTTTCGTGTACTGTAAAAGGATTTGGTGCGTGACCTCTGCAAGACTGTGTGACTTTCTCAGATTGCGTCTTTCTGACATATTAGGAAGTCATAGTGGTCCAGGTCCAGCCCAGGTCCTTTCCTGACATATGCCTCAGGTGGCCTTTAGTGACTTTAAGTGTGGTGGTTGTTTGTAGGCTGATGCCAGACCCACCAGAGGAAATATCAAGTTCCAAATGCTCTATTTTACAATGGTAGTCATTCATCTCCCATTACAGGTGTTCACTTTTTGGCATTAGGGCTTTGGCCAGAACATACAACTTTCTACAACATTCATGTTTCTATTTGTCTTTGACTCTAAGGAAACACATCAACAGTCACGACCCCAAACTCACCGTCCAGAGCCAGCATTGAAGGAAAGTCCTTGCAGTTGGACACACCGGTGGAATCGGTCACACAGGTTTTCCATAGATTGGACCAAAATGTAGCTGTGGTGATGACAGTCCCATCTACAGAGGACACTTTCCAGTAGTCAGTGGGCAGGGTGGAAGACACCAGGATCCACCCAGAGATGGTGAGGAGAAAGGCGACGATCTCTGTTGCCATGTTGCCCATTTTATCTGCTACCTTCTCCTGTGGCCTGGAGGTCCACACTGGGACGGGACGGAGAAGTTTTCGAGGTCCTCACTGGCTCGCTCTCTTTTTTTTTTATCTGAGATGTTCAAGGTTTTGAGAGGAGGCGGGAGGATCAGTCCAAGACAGGTACGTCAGTTTTTGTTCCTTCCTCAGCTGCTCGGTTTATATCTGAGTATCAATGTCTGACGAACCAATTCTCTTTCAATCAGTTGTTGAATATAGTGTGTGTGTGTGTGTGTGTGTGTGTGTGTGTCGGGGGGGGGGGGGGGGGCTCATCACTCCACAGAGGGTCTGCAAGAGGATCTGTGGGAGATGGAAGCCTTTAATTGAAAGGATCTGAAAAGTCTTTAACAGATGAGGAACAGCAAAAGTAGAGCTGAAATAATGACTGAATTAAATGAATGAAATGTCTGATTCCAATTCTTTATTTATCATTTAAACATGACATCATACATGTACTGCAAAAACAAAATAATGATGCATTGTAGAGAGAATAAAATGGTTAGTACAAAAATATGTAAATATCCATAAAAAAAAAAAAATTGACATAATAAAATCTGTAATAACAAAAAAAAAACTGTTGTAGTTTGATGTTAAAATGTATTGCAGTGAATATGGCCTAAGCTGACAGGTAGAACCACTATTGTACAGTGACAATAGTGAAAAGACATTTAAACAGGGACGGTGACCCCGTTGTGCATGTGTGTTTCATACCAAAAGTAAGCAGTCTAATATTAACTACTCTTAAATAGAAGTTAGAGCATAGATCACCTTTCATATAACACTATGGCTCCATCTACTGGCAAGTAAATGTTACTTATTTCTTAATGTCATGTTTTTTACCCAGTTGTTGAATTACTATCAGTTAATGTAAGCCAGCATTGTTTGTTTTGGTTCTTGGTGGTTTTTAATATTTTTATGGTTCAGTTCTGTGCTGGTGGTCTTTGTTATACTTGGCATGAAAAAAAAAAAAAAAAAAGCTGGTGAAATGCTTGGCTGTTATAGTTGGACTCAAGAGAGATGATTTACAGATAAACTTTGTATTGTGTGAACATGGTTGGTGGACGACAGAGTAAATATCTTGGAGACATAATAAATACACAGGTCTATGAAAGTAGTGGTTTTACTTGCTCAGAATATGGGAATCAGAATATTAATAAGATCACAAGCAAAACAAGCCACAGAGCCTGGTACTGAAGAGTTAAATTCCTAATCAAGCAATAAACTGTCAACACTGTGGGAAAGCTTTTCCAAACAAGGATTAGATTAAAGCTCTGTTTCTGTGGCAAACCATGACTTGGTCATTTTTTTGTGTGCAATAGACAATGAGATCACCATTTACTTTTTTTTTATTCCTATACAACATTTTAGTTTCTACATTTGTTTAATTTTCCACTGAACTTATGTACTATATAATATCTATCTATCTATCTATCTATCTATCTATCTATCTATCTATCTATCTATCTATCTATCTATCTATCTATCTATCTATCTATCTATCTATCTATCTATCTGTCCGTCCGTCCATCCGTCCATACTATGTTATGCTATGTTATGCTATACTATACAACACTATACTATACTATACTATACTATGCTATGCTATATTATACTACACTATACTGTGCTATACTATACTATACTATGCTATGCTATACTATACTACACTATACTATACTATGCTATGCTATACTATACTATACTACACTACACTACACTATACTACGCTATGCTATACTATACTATACTATGCTATGCTATACTATACTGTACTATGCTATGCTGCACTATGCAATGCTATACTATACTATACTATACTACACTACACTACACTATACTATACTATACTATACTATACTATACTATACTATGCTATGCTATACTATACTATGCTATACTATGCTATGCTATGCTATACTATACAATACTATACTATACTATGCTATGCTATACTAGGCTATGCTATGCTATACTATACTATACTATGATATGCTATACTAGGCTATGCTATGCTATACTATACTATGCTATGCTATACTATACTATACTATACTATACTATGCTATACTATGCTATGCTATACAATACTATACTATACTATACTATATTATACTATGCTATGCTATACTATACTATGCTATGCTATGCTATGCTATACTATACTATGCTATGCTATGCTATACTATACTATACTATACTATACTATACTATACTATGCTATGCTAACTCCACTGAATTATATTAGCAAAGACAGAGACCAGCTGAGCACAGTTAATTAAATCTTAATCACAAGCTCAGCCTTTGTAATGGCAAATGGTTGCAATTTAAATGTCCAGATTTAGGAGCTTGAAGCTGATCTAATTGTCGAAATTGGAAAATATTAAACACAGCCTCTATTTATGATGATGATACTTTGTGACACTGAGCAGAGAGAAGTACTGTAGAAAACATGCATCATGAAAGTCACTATATTCTCATCCACAACACAATTATATAAGAGTCTGTCCATCCATTTCCATTATGTTTAAAACATGATAATCCGTGAATGGTATGACTAATTGAACACAAACTCGACCACATGATATCAGAAGGCACCGGGGGCCAAAGGTCTTAATCTTTATCCAGTACACATTGAGTTTCTTCCAGTTTGGTGGAAATGTTCCCTTGAAGGCAAAGATGAATTGATAAAATTTTAATATTCAAAGTTCTAAGGTCAGGGCTGTTTTGACCTGTCAGAGCCATATCTATGAGTAACTGAGAGAGCTGTTTGGTACAAGTACAGTGGAGGCATCTGACTGACTTCACTTATTGTTGTTCTTGTTTAAGTTTTTGAGCAACTTTGTATGACTGAGTTAAATAAATAAGTAAATAAATCTGTAATCTGTTCATTTTCCTTAAAAGCTGCACAAGAAGAGTCACATTGCAATCATAATATTTCTGGCAATAATCATAGTATGATTTTTTTTTTTTTTTTTTTACCAAATGTTGTCACTCTAGAGGGGAGTTTTGGAAATTTGCTAGGATTGGACTTGATTTTTATTTAAAATAAATAAATAATAATAAATAAATAATAATATAATAATAATAATAATACTTTAAAGAAGGTATTTTTATTTTATCTCATAAAAAAATGTATTTAGTCTTTAGGCACCTGTTTGTTTTTTAATTCAGTATTCATTTTGATATCAAGATTCAAAAAGCTGTTTCATCTAGTTGATGCTGTTAGTCACAATATTGCAACTTTGAGTTAAACACATTTTATATTTGCACCAATCTATTCTTGTGCAAGTTTGTAGACATGTAAATAATATTTAGTTTTAATTGTAATACTAATTCTATGTTTATATGAATATTTTTTATAAATACCACAGTTTTTTGTTGCTTTTAACTGTGAATTTTCTCCACAGTAGGATAAATAAAGTCTTATAAACATAATAAAGTATTAGTAAGATAAATTAGTAAGATAAATAACGTATTAGAAATAAAATCTTATCTCATCTTATCTTATTTATCTTATCTCTATCTTATCTTATCTTATCTTACCTTACCTTACCTTACCTTATCTTACCTTACCTTACCTTACCTTACCTTACCTTATCTTATCTTATCTTCTTATCTTATCTTATCTTATCTATCTTATCTTATCTTATCTTATCTTATTTATCTTAGGTGTCTTTCAATTATTATTATTGGCGACAGGCCTGGTTCCAAGTCTCTATCAAACTGAACATGTACCTTCTTAAACACCTGAACTTTTTGCTATTTAGAGTTTCCCTCTTGTTGAGTTGAGTGCCATCAAATGCAGCAAAACAAAGGGATTTTCCTCCAAAACCCAGCCATCCAAGAACACTAATCCCAGGTGCTTTGCCTACAGTTAACAGCGGTGATACAGTGCATTGTTAAGTAAATCTCTCAAGAGCTGAAGTCTTGACTGCGTTTCCATGACCACTGTTACTAAGCTCTCTCCAAGGGCTCCTTAATCCTGCGAACCTGGTAATGAAAAGGCAACAGCTGGGCCAGGTTGTTATCTGTACAAATCCGGTCATGATTGAATCTAATCATTTAATGGCCCTTATTTTTTTCTGACTTCCTTTAAGCTCAGAAATCAATTGTTGCAGGACATAAAACAAGTGGAGCAAGGATCACATTAACCCCATGCAAATGATACATCTACATATTTTTGCTCTATTGGTATTATTTATTTAATCATGTAGCATGCTGGAAATTGTCAGATCAGAGAAAATTGTCAGATCAGAGAAAATTACACACATTCTTCTCTTATTCACAAGTAGAAGTACTGATTCAACGTAACTCAAGTAAAAGTGAAAAAGTAAAGTCTCTGAAACATGCATTTGGTTAATTACATCTTTAATTACATGTATTATTACATCGGATTTTGTCTCTTACATAGTTTATTACTTACACTGACCAAAACTTCCAACGCAAGACTTGGGTTTATTGCAACACTTGTCATTTTCTTACGCTAAATTTAACAATACATAACAAATATTAAGATTCAAATCAAAAAACACAGTTTCAGAGTCAGGAATGAAGAACAGATTTTTCCTGGTTTCAAATTCATTGCATCAGTTGAAGGCGCAATTCTGGATCACCGAAGTCAGTATCTCGTATGGCCTCCTGTGGCGTCACACACAGCCTAGATTCTGCGATGCATGGAGTCAATCAATTGCCGAATTTCAGCCTGTGTGATGCGGTCCCATTCCTCCTGGAGTGCTTGACGCAACTGCCGGACTGTGGCTGGTTCTGGATCACGCCTTCTCACCCGGCGATCCAGAATATCCCATAGATGTTCTGGGTTTAAATCTGGGGAATACGCAGGCCAATCAAGACACCGAACATTATTCTGCCTCAGGTATTCCTGACAGACTCTGGCGACATGTGGTCTCGTGTTATCCTGTTGCAGCGTTAGGCGATAGCGATGGACGAGTGGAACTGTGACAGGGGTCAGGATTTCGTCACAGTAACGGGCCGCACTGAGGTCTGTCTTGTGTCTACTGCTTATTCCAGCCCAAACCATTACACTGGGTCCACCCCAGCGGTCAGGATGGTAGCGTCAGCATAACGTTCCTGTCGCCTACGCCAAACACGCAGTCTTCCGTCAGCCACACTCAACTTGAACCTCGATTCATCTGAGAAGAGCACCCTGTTCCACCTGAGAGCATTCCAGCCCAAATGTGCCCTTGACCATCGCAGACAGATGCGGCGACGTGCAGGAGTCAACACCATACCACGGCGGGGACGTCGGCTGTGCAAGTTGGCTTCTCGCAGGTGGTTGCGTTCAGTTTGGGTCGCTAATCCGGTCTGGGTGACGACCTCTGGTCTGAGCAGCAGTGACTGTAGCTGGCAGGAAGCGATTGTGCAGGTGCTGGAGGCGAATATGGCGATCCTGCCGAGGGGTGTGACACGTGGTCTGGGGGCACGTGGTCGATCACTGGTGCTTCCTGTTTCATTATACCGGCTCCAGAGACGTGATATGGTCAACACGTGGACGCCAAGGTTTCTTGCAACCCGTCTTTGCGACATTCCACCAGTGAGCATACCTCTCGCTGATTTGACCTAGACGCGGCATGGTCACACGTTGACCCAGGACAATGCAAAGGAATATTAAAGTTGCCCATTGCTACGGCAATTTATTGACCAAATTCTGGAAGGATTGGTCAAAGAGTTCTACTCAACCTGACGGGATAGGCAAAATTCTAAACAATGTGCAATCAAGCGGAACGAGCTGCCCACACAACAAAATCAAAACAATTTTCTGAGCCTTTAAGGTGTAGTTGATGTATCATGACTCAAAACCAATATCCCATTTTATGTACACCCAAATATTTCAAAATTGTATGTGTTGCGTTGGAAGTTTTGGTCAGTGTATGTATTTTGTGTCATCTTGTTACTATCTTGTCATATTCCACCTCTAACCTTGTTTTCATTCTCTTTGTCTTAGTTTTTGTCTAATTTTTTGTTGCTTTTGTCCTGTGTATGAAATGCCTTGATGGATCCTCCAAGAGTATGTTTTTTGTAATTATTTTTCCGTCATTTTATCTAGATTTATCTAGATTTGTTGTATTTTATACTAGAATTTCTCAGATCATTTTATAAAGATTTTATTATTTTGTACTGAATTTCTAAATCATTTATAGATTTTTTTTTTTAATAAATAATGTATTTTTTTTTTTTTTTTTTTTCATTTTTTATTGATATTCTATATTTGTACTAAAAATTCAGTCAGTTTGGTACAGGTTTTGTTTCATTTTGTACCAAAAATTTTCAAACCATATTTTTTTTTTTTTTACAGATTTTTTTTTTTGTACTAGAATTTGTACAGAAAAATAATTTCCAGCATTTGAAATGTGTATTCCCCAATGTTGAAATTACTCTCAGAGTGTTCATGTGCATGATGGTGACCAACTGTACAGGAGAACATTCGTTTTAATAGTGAACTTATTTAAAAAAATCAGCTTCGTAGCACAATGGGGCAGCATCGTTTGAACTGGCTTTCACTGATGTGAAAGGAAGTAACATCCTGAAGACCACTGACTTCAAGTCAATAATAATTCCTGTTAGTAGTTGTGTAGGGGCGTCAGTACACTGCTTTGCCCGTACTGCTGTTAAAACTTATATAACAATCATTCTAATCCAACAAAGTGGAAGTGCTGCTGGGTCTTCTTCTTGGTGATTATCCACAGGTGCTCTTTGGAACTTGTGGTGTGTCTGATTATTTAGAAATAAAAAAAAAAAAAAAAAAAAATCCAAATTAGCATGCTAGATTGCAAAAAATATATCCAAGGCACACTGTGGGGATTTCTGTAAAATAAAATGCCTTTAATAATTCATGCATTCTTTAAATACAGGCCAACGTGTTGGCTGTATGTTTTTTTTTGTTTGTTTGTTTTTGTTTTTGTTTTTACTTTTTGTTTGTGTTTTGTTTATTTATTTTATTTATATATATATATATTTTTTTTTTTCTTCTTTATTTTTCATGTTTAATTTTTAAAATTTTTTTTTGTGTGTATATGTGTATATGTGTGCGTGTGTATATGTGTGTCTGTATGCATGTTTTTTGTTTTTTTTTTCCCTCACACCTCCCTTCTTCAGGTCATTAAAGTGATTGTATGAAGGTGTGCAACTCACTAGTGAAAAGGCCCTGATGAAGACCAGAGGTCGCAATGCGTTGGCTGTATTTTAAAGAATGCCATGAATTAATAAAGGCATTTATTTTTACACAAATCCTACAGTGTCCTTGGATATATTTTTTGAAATCTAGCATGCTCATGCAGATTTTTTTTTTTTTTTTTTTTAAATAATAACAATCATCTTTAAGGTAATTAAATTTGTAAGGTGGTAGGTGTGTATTTTTTCATTCAAGTCTACATCCAAGTGCACAGCCAAATCAGGAACTGGCAAGACATTCACACCTACCACAACATTCTGAAAATATTTATTTCCAACTCACTGTGATGATGTTAACACATAACTACTGAAATTTGAATGATTTCCTCCAGCAGTAGCCTTGAGATAACTGTAAATCACTATGCTAAAGCAAACAGTTCCTACAAAGCCTCATTTGATCATTTTAATCGGTGAAGTACATGTACTACCCTAGTTTTGTGTGCTCATCCAAGTAATGGTGTGTGTGTTTGTTGAACCTGTGTTTGTAACAGTGTGGATAGTGCCCTAGAGCAGCGACTGAGAACCTCTGAAAAAACTGCTTCATGACATCTTAGAATTATTGGATTTTTTTTATTTAACCGTTTATAACAAGGAAAAATCCCATAAAGATTACGAACTTCTTTTACAAGGGAGTCCTGGCCAAGTCCTGGCAGCAAATACAACACACAGTTATAACATTACACAATTAAAACACATATAACAGACACACATGACAATAAATAGCTACTCAAAAATAACATTTACAAGCAGATTAAGAAAACAGGTGCAAGTTACAGAGTCGGCCTCAATAACTCTCAGTTTGGATTTAAAAGGGGTCAAAGAAGTCACCTCAGTTAGTCGGATATTTTCTTCCTGAAAATGAATTTGTAGCTGCTTGTATGAATTATTTACAGTGCAGTTTAGTTAACCCTTTAACCCCTATGTGTCTGTGGTGAGTGTTCTGAATGTATGATATATTTGAAATATTCATAAAAATTCAACTATTTGCTAAATAGCAAAAACATCAAAACATACTGATAGAAGAGATCTTCTGTCCATAGACATCTGAGCATGCTCAGTACACCCTCCACCACCTGTGGAAGGGGGGGGCAAAACACAGAGCAGTGAGTAAGACCAAGTCGCTGTAAAAATAGACAGTTTGGACTTTTTTTCCTTTTTTTTACTGTTTTCCTGTTTTTGTTTTTACTGTTGTTGACAGCGTTGTCATGATTTTACTTTTTTTTTTTTTTTTTACTGTGTGCTTACAGAGTTTTGTAACTGCTTTTTAAATTTCAACCAGGTGCCAAAAAGCAGCTGGATTGATTTGGGAAAAAAAAGAGCCCCAAAACAAAAACTACTTGGCCAAAATTCAAATTCTTGTTGTTGTTCAGTGTGTTCCAGTTCACAGTTCATGTTCAGCATCCTAAATCTCTTATTGATGAACATTCTGAGTGCCTTATTTGGTAAAAACCTGTCAAACTTCAATTTCTCTCTTTGTCTTTTTCTGTTAGTCCACCCTGTTTTGACGCACAAAACACATAGTGAAGTAAAACAACCGAATAAAAAGAACACAAGCCCATACTCAGTGCAGCTTTATGACACTTCAGCTGACACAAATTCACAGCAGCACATTTCATTAAAATAATGTCTCAGGCGTTAAAGAGTTAATATGTTGTAATCTGATTTATGACTGATTATGACTAACTGATTATGATTATTTAGAGGTAGGTGTAATTATTAAGGCAAGAATGGACCTGAGAATAAAGTAGTGCTGTGTGTTGAGTTTGGGGAGAAAACCAGGCTCATCACAAGGTTGGCCAGCATGGGAAAGAAACGCTGATCCCCTACAGATGAGAGTTATTGGGCTGAGTTCAGCTGCTTGTAATAATCTCCTGCTGGCTTTTCTCATTCACTCTTTTTCCCATTCGGTTCTAACTAAAACATCAACATCCAGGTTGTCTGTTATGGTTGGATAGCAGTGTAGAGGAAATAGTTTACCTTGCTTACATGTGGCTGGATTTCTTTGAAAATATCCTCAAAACAATGAAACAGGAGATGGAGGGTAGAGAAGTGAGGCACTGGGGAGCAAGAGAGGGGGGTGTGGTTTCTCTCATATGTCAGCCAGGTCTTTTATATCTGCACAGGAAACACCTGTAGTGTGGTCAGGGAGCGTCTGTCATCGACAACCTGCTTTTTATTCATAGGAAATCCTCTGTAAGTGGCATCACGTGTCTCTGTGTTTGTGTTGGAGACTGGGCGTGAGGAGGGACATTTTCGATGGAGTTTTTTTATTCACAATATGGAAATAACATGTGGTTAAATGCATGTGTTTGGAGTTCACACATATGGATTGCTACACTGTAATTCCTTGTATCAACACTGAGATGGTTTTTCTTGTTATCATGAGATACAGTTAGTCAGAGCTTGAGGTTCAGTGACCGCACATTGTGTGTCTGACAGATAAAAATGAGGAAATAGACTTTGGTGAGTAATTCTGACCCATACCGTCTCAGGTCATGCACACCTAAAGGAAGTTCATGTGGATTCTTTGGAAGATAAAAATTTTCCAGTTAATTAATGACCTGTTACTAAATGAAAAACATACTACTACTACTACTACTACTAGATAATAATAATAATAATAATAATAATAATAATAATAATAATAATAATAATAATAATAATAATAAGAAGAAGAAGAAGAAGAAGAAGAAGAAGAAGAAGAAGAAGAAAAAGCACAGATTAACAGATGTAAAATATTAGTATATGGAGGAACCCAAAAATGTACACCTTAAGCCCCTTCCTGTGTATCGGAAATATTAACAAAGTGTCATATCAATATTTCTTATCAGCTGGTAACTTAAGGTTGAAAAATATTTATGGTCAAAACATCATAATAATAACAATAATAATAATAATAATAATAATGAATTGCATTTATAAAGCACTTGCCAGTCAATGGAATCTCACAGTGCTAGAGAGAAAAAGAAGGGCAAACATTTTAAAAACGTAGCTGTAGAACATTTAAAACAGTTGTAAATATTTAAAAAAAGAAAACAACAAACAAACCTGAAGCGTTTTTAAGTGTAGATGACATTTATGCTATGACAGTTGTCATTATAGGCTCATATCCCACACACGAAATCCATGTCACAATACTATACATGCAAAAGGAAAAAAAAGAGCAAAAATCAAGAAGCAAGTGTATTTGCAAAGGCAGAGCAATAAAAGTGTCAAAAGTGTCTATATTTATACTTGACTTTATTACTAATTTATTAATACTTTAATATTATTTGTAATTAATACTGTTTCTGCTATTACAACTATAGTAAGTGTTTCTGGTTACTTTTAAACTCATTTTGCTGCCAACATTTTCAGATCTGTCTGAGAGAAGTCCACATTAAATTTCCTGTGACTGTCCTTTTCTTAGAGTAAACCACACTCTCATTTCTTTCCAAATAAATCAAATGAACCATAATTACCATTATTGCATAATGTGCAGGTGTGCCTGTCAGCCAATGATGGGAAGCAGGGGCAGAGAACGCAGCCAATCGTCAGCGGTGATGGTTATTTCGGCCAATCAGAGCCAGGGGGCGGAGCATGCGGTACTCCATAGATTTGTTCTGTAGAGGGTCTGTTCGCATACGTAACGAGCACACTGTGGACGCGGATGTCATAAGGACATGCGTCCGCCTCGCGTTTACACATCAAAGCTCCGACAAACTGTTTCCTGAGGGGGTCAAAGTTGGGGAAAAGTGCCGTGCGAGCGCGGACCACCATGGAAAAAGTCAGGAAAGATGCCAAAACCAACCCGGCAGAGACGGCGAATCTGGTGTCAAAGATATTTTTCTGGTAAGTCGACGGAGCTCGCGGATGGCAGAGGCTAATGGTGAACAAGCGGGGGATTTGAACCTTCAAACATATAAACTTATAACATGAGCTAAGTTATCTGGGATTTGAACCTTCAAACATATAAACATAAAACATGAGCGAAGTTATCTGGGATTTGAACCTTCAAACATATAAACTTATAACATGAGCTAAGTTATCTGGGATTTGAACCTTCAAACATATAAACTTATAACATGAGCTAAGTTATCTGGGATTTGAACCTTCAAACATATAAACTTATAACATGAGCGAAGTTATCTGGGATTTGAACCTTCAAACATATAAACTTATAACATGAGCTAAGTTATCTGGGATTTGAACCTTCAAACATATAAACATAAAACATGAGCTAAGTTATCTGACAGTAGCGGACGTAAACTGACAGCTTCTGCAAACTACTTCTATAGGCTGACCTCAGTAAAGCGTGACAGTGTTTTATAGTTTGTATAAAAAAAAAAAAAAACTTGCTTTCTGGTTGAGGTCCCTGACATCATTTCCCCGTTTTCATGCAACAATACTTTCCCGTTGAATCATTTGCTTTGGTTACCTCTGTCTAATGGAAAAGCTGAAAACATGCCTGTGCCTTCTGCTGTTCTACTAGGGGCTCCCACGCAAAAATACCTGCTATCAAAGGCATGTATAAACAGAAGGTAAAGCACCGGCTTTACACTAATATCACAGTAATAAATGACAAGACTATGGTTTGGTTCACACCGACAAGTGTCTAATGCAGCTCTTTTACCATCACTTCCTCTTGAATTACTGAACACTTTTTTTTGTCCAGATCAGAATAATATTTATTACAAAATACCACAAAATATTACAAAAGGCTTTATTAATTCGTTACGGTTGCTTGTGCAAGTGTAGAAAAAGTAGCAGGAAATAAATTATCAACACTATAATATTTCTATTCATACATAATAAAACTCTAAATATACATAGCCTATATGTATATATATATATATATATATATATATATATATATATATATATATATATATATACTATATACACACACAGGCAAAAATTGGAGAGTTGAATCAACTCCCACAGAGTTGATTTTAACTCTTTTTCAGAGTTTATATAGGTCCGCACTTCATTGGGGTTAATTATTTAACACTATGTCAGAGTTGCCTTTTTAACTCAGAAACCTGAGTTAACTTAACACTGACTGATTTAATTACCAACACTCACAAGAGTTCATAATTTCACCGACCTGGGTTAAATTAACCCATATGAATTTATTATTTACACTGTCAGAGTTTCTCCTTTAACTTTAACAGAGTTAAATTAACACCATGAAAGTAATAAAAATAACACTCATTTTACTTAATTTTCACTCTGAAAGTAGTGTTAATTTTAATCATAAAAAAAAAGTGAATCCATTAAAAATGACTTAAAATTCAATGTGAACAGGATGATTCAAAGAAAGCTGATACATTTTTTTTTTTTTAGAAAATTAATTTTTCCTCTTTTTCTCTCTGACAGTGACAGTCTGATAGAAATTGCACAGGTTCACCTGGTTTGAAATGCAGGGGCCAGGCAAATTAACACTGGAGAGACGCAAAACAACACTTATCCTGAGTTAATTTCCACAGGCTTGACTAACTCTTTTCATTAACCCCAACTCTGAGTGACATTTAAATCACAGTGAATTAAAACTACACTTTGAGAGTGAAAATTGACTCTCAAATGTTTAACCCTGAAATTTCAACTCTCCAGTTTTTGCTGTGTATCTTCTGTCAAACTGTCTAACAGAAGTGGGTGACTGCTATTCTTAACTGGTTTTTAGCTTTTATGTTTTAGTCATTTTATATTGTCTTAATTGTATGTAGCTTTATACTCTGTTACTTCATTTGTATTGCACTGATGTGCCTCTTGGTCAGGTCTCCCTCGAAAAAGAGATTTCATCTCAAGGGACTTCCTGGTTAAATAAAGGTTAAATAAATAAATATATACACAGGACATAATAGTCTTATAGTCGATAATGGTGGATGTGTTAATTAACAGTTGCATCTTTGTTTATCTCACAAAGATAATTGACACATCTTTAAAACACTGTATAATCGTCTTATATTAGACTAGTATATGACCCGTGTAGATGTGGTAGTTTTTATGCTGGGGAGAATAGACTTATGGGAAAAGATGTGAGTCTATATTTTATAAGTAGTGACATAAACATTGTTTGGTAAATCATTCTTTAAAATGTAAGTGACACTTAATCTACAATATGAATATCCAGACGAACCTGCAGAATGAAATTGTGAGGTACACAGAAAGCACAGGGAGGGGTGGTGGTCTGTGGCTGTCAGTGTTAAAGTGAAACTGACTAACTCTCCGGGCAGCACAGACACACAGGAGCAAGAGAGACAGAATCTCTGCGCAGCCGAAAAGTTAATACATCGGTTACATATTGACCGATGTTGATTAATCGGTGATATGCTTTAATTGGCCCACCAATTAATCGGCCTGGTTCTAATACACATTAATTAATAAAGCTCTAAATATACACATATATGGCTCTTTCTCTCTCTCTCTCTCTCTCTCTATATATATATATATATATATATATATGTGTGTGTGTGTGTGTGTGTGTGTGTGTAAACACAATTAGAAAAGCAATTACGAACTAGACAAATTCAATATGATAAGTAAAAGAAATATACATAAATGCACAAAAAGTTTGCAAAAATATTGTTATGCATAATTAGTGTTATGAGATTATAAAGAGGAATTAAACAGTCCTTTCCTGTTTTAATGTATGATTTAAAATATATGCACCTCAGGGAAAGTCATTTTGAGCATGACCACTGAATTTCTCTGTTATATTTCTTGTCTCTGTTCTTTCCGTTTTGTTATTCCTCTTATTTTTTTACCCCTCAGGTGGCTCAATCCCCTGTTCAGCACGGGATACAAAAGGAGCCTGGAGGAAGATGACATGTTCGAAGTGCTCGCAGAGGACAAGTCGGAAAGACTGGGACATGAGCTACAGAGGTAAAGTACAAAGTCATCACAGAAAAAAAAACACTACATTATTATTTACCAATGACTCTATGGCAGTCTGAAGTTTTATGGACATGTCTAGATCTAAAATTTCACTGTCATTTGCACCCCTCTCCCTCTCAAAATCTATGAAATAAACAACCCTTCGACCTTATTAGAAACCAGATAAGTGTTGAACTGAACATCTAAGTCAATCTAATAAAAACTTGAAACAAATCTAACATCAAATGCAGAGAAACTGATCAGATACAATGGAACTGAGAAGCAAAGTAGATGTAAAACATAACATGCTATGCATTAATACCCCTCGGCCAGAACGGACAGACAGATGGACAGACAGATGACAAAACAATCACAATACCCCTTCGGCCTGAAGCTGACCGAGGGGTAAAAATGTGTATTTTTGTCTCTTGAGTTATTTTCCCTTAAAATCACATTCTGGGTTGAAGCCTAATGAAATTCAGCAGATAGTTAATTTGTAAAGTAACCTATCAGTTTCATCTCTAGTTGTTTTTTTTATACATGAAACTATAGTAACGATACTTAAAAACTAGTAATTTCCCAGTAGAGCTCTGACATTTAATCCGAAGCAGAGTATCTTATAATAACATCCTCATCACTCTAACACATTTAAGATCAAACACATATACAAGTAACATAGAATCTTAAATAATCAATTTCATCAAGATTTATTAGCAGTCATCATAACCAACATCACAGTACATTTGTGGTCTAGGAACTTCATTCACTCTTTACTTGTCTCTTTTAGTAGTTGAGTAGTAGTAGTTTAGTAGTTTTTAGTTTAAAAATGCTTTATTCTTCCATAATCTGCTTTAAAGAAAGCACCATATCGTTAGCCTCAAAGCATAATTGCCTAAGTCATACACTATATGGACAAGTTGATATCTAAAAGTACTTATGACATTTGTTGTTATTGTGTTGTTGCCCAGACCCCTGTTAGAAAAGAAACACTTGAACTCAACGTGTCCCAATACTTTTGTCCATATGGTGTATGAGTGAAGCAGTTATGCTGTGAGGCTAACGATATGGTGTTTCATGGTGACTTCATTTTAACTGCCAGCACATTTCAATTTCTTAGGTATTTCTTAGGTACCATCCACACCTCATTTACTTTCAAAACTGTGATTCAGATGTAATGAAAACAAGCACGACAAGGAACGCGGAAGAACAGTCATGTCAGACCAGAGTTAATGTTTTGAACTGCTTGCATGGTGTGGCAGAAAAAATGCTACCAATTATAGTTTTGCTCTACAATTTTAAAAATGTATCTTTAGACTTGTTTAGCCTGTTTTTTTGGGTTGATGATAAACTTTGGAAATGTGGTAATGGACAGTGGACTTTTTCTGCACTGTTTCACAGTTTTATTTACAGTGTGTTTCATGGGGTTGGTTCAGTAGTGATGCTAACAGCCGACCATCAGGCACGGACGTTTATTTGTGAAATTTAGATTTTTCTAGTGGCCACTGAAACACAAAGTCTCTCTTTAAAGTATCTCTGTAGAATAGCTCTGTTTGTCCACAGTTGACATTTATGTATTTATCTTTTGAACCGTTTAATGGAGGATGAAAACAGGATTTAGTATGGTTTGTGACGAGAAAATACAGAGAATTTATGTGAGCGATGTCCATAAAACAAAACCCTGAGGTGATATTAGACCTTTGCAGAGGTTGCGCTAGACATTTTTATACTCCGTCATTTTGACGGACAGGGTCGTAAAAATTCCGTCATAACATATTATTATTATTATCAGTCATTTAAAATTTTTATTTTTTAATGATAATGACATATATTTAGCAGTATTTAATGTTCAAAAACATCTCAATGATGCAGCAGCTGTGGTTGCTGTTGGCTGATAAACCAACGTGATATCACGACTTGCATAATTATATACGCCACTTTTAATTGGTGTGTTATCTGTAGACATTATAAGCCTTCCTTGTGTTTGTTCATGCAGTGCCAATCCCATGCACGGAGGGTTCAGGTTCAGGTTATGTGAACCACAGATCTTGGTACAAATTGACATGCCATCAAATAACACATGAAAGGTACAAAATGCGTACATATAGCACACCAAATGCCATCAGAACTGGTGTATAACTTGCTTGTCCGTCATCTTTCACCGCATCAGTCCCTCTATTTTCACTGCTTTTATCAGTGCCATCACATTTACTGGGCTTTTGAAAATAACTAAGGAGACTCGGCTGTCTTCACAGTTTGCGCTAGCAAAGCAGCATCTAATTTTGGCTAAAGTCAGCTAAACAATGATTACCCTCAGTATTTTAATCTATCAAAATGACGGACAGCTTTCAGAATTTTCCGTCATTTAAAAAAAAAAAAAAATGCGTCAATGATGGAATATTTTCAGTTAACGCGACCTCTGGGCCTTTGAATGCGGGTAAACATTCACATAACATAGCTGTGAGTATTTAACCACTGTTTGAAACATATTTAAGGAGTTTTCTATATACTAAAAGGTGAAGTTCGGAGTTTATTCAGTATCTAATTTTATTGTATTTCCTAATTTGACAGGCTTTTCATAGCCCACCCTGATGTTTTGCATTGTTTTTACATTTAGTATTTCCTAGTATTTTACTAAGACTTTCTCTTTCACTGTAGCACTTTGAGATTCTTAAAAATGAAAAGTGCTTTATAAATGCAATTTATTATTATTATTATTATTATTTTAGAAAACACAATGTATTAATAAGATATTTATTATACAACACACACTGCTCTCAAATCCAAAAACAGGTCGCCACAATTTAAGTAATAAAAAATAAATCCCACATCAAGAAAATGAGAACAGCTGAAGTTGCATAACTTAGACATCCTCCCGTAATCAAGTCGTACCATGGCATAAAAATTGATGGTTATCACTCTGCTTATCTAAGGTAGTAGAAAAAAATGCAACTAGATGAAACTCGCACATTTCTCTCTCCTGTTTATGTTTTTCCACAGTACAGTATGTAATATTTCTAATGAGAGATTTCTTAAAAGTCAAGTTCCCTATAAACACTTTTAACACTGTTTTTTATTAGATTTTGTCATGTCGCTGAATTCTCTATTGTAACCCTACTAAACCCCTTTTGTGTTTCGGACTTACGTGATAATGATTATTGGGTATCGGGATGTAGTTTGAAAGCTTATCAAAGCATATCAAATACAATACAAAATATTTTAATGTTTTGTTGTTTAACCTAATTTTACTCAGGAATATTGAAGTGTTTGACATGTTCTGACTGGAAAAAAATAGTTCAAAACAAATAAATAACTATTTTATGCATTGTTTTATTTTACCGGATAAGAACTAAAAGAAAGGAAGAAAAATAAACACTAAATGGGGAAAACTACAGGTGTGTGTTCATCCTGTTGTGTATCTTTAAAAACACAAATAGTGCTTTCTTCAACTTTCACTAAGGACCAAAAATCATTCTTTAACCTACAAAGACCTGAATAGCCAACCAAAATTATCCACTGATCTAAACTGTTTAATACCTTTTGACAGTGGATGGAGACACTTGGATTATGTTCTGTTAATCATATATTTAAAAGTATAGAAAAGTCACTTTTTCCTCAGTTTTCTCTGTTTCTGGTATAATAACCCTCAACTTTAATCTGAGTTTTTATGAACATCTACAGTTTCAGTAAATTACAAATAGGAAAATACCTGATTTGACTGAAAAACTACAAAAGACAGAGGATAATCACTTGAGAAAAGTTAAATATAGAGGAAAAAAACTTTTTTGGAACTGCCACAAAAGTAGCATGGGGTCTTTATGGGTTTATTTGAATCATTGTAATTGATCATATCAACAAATTTTTTCATCATTTTCTGTTTTATTTGCCATCTTGATGTGTGGCTGAAAGATATTCTGGAACATGGCGCGAGTGTAAGAAGAAAGAAGATTCTGTTGTGGATTTGTAATTCGCTTAAGGCACTTGAGATGAACTGGCCCTTTATTAACAGTAATCATGAATAGGAACCATAGTTATAGAGTGGGACTGTTTTCAGATTGAGGTGTTTTCCAGTGAAATACCCGTTCAGTAAAGTAAAGGGATGAAAAGCAGTGGAGTTGTTATATGGGTCGTCTGTAACACTGTCATGGAAATCCTGTTATCTCATTAAAAACGAAGGAAGTGATGTTTTCAATAGGGGTGTATATTGGCAAGAATCTGGTTAGTGTAGTGATAGTGTTAACAAGGCAATACTTTTGTGTTTTGTTTCTTTTTTTTTTTTTTTTTTAAGATTTTTTCCAGGAAAAAATTTATTACGCCAGAAATATGCACAAATAATGAACAAAATTTGTATTTGATCAAAACAGGATCTCATGCTACAACACAAAAGTTTCCTCTGTAAAAACTTAAAGTGCAGAATTTGGATAAATAAAGTGTTGTCATCTGGCACAAAACACACACACACATGCATAGTGCACAGTCCTTGAGTCATCCAACATCATTACATTATTTTTGTTTAATCCCAACAAAGGAACTAACATCTGCCTCTTTCAGACAGTAACAAATGCTTTTAGGATGCTTGAAATAACCATTATTTAACAAAACAGTGTTATCAATTTCAAAAACTACATACATGACGTGCAATATCACAGTACAACTTTATTTTACTATGCAAACAACAGAGCAAAATACCCATGTCAATATATAAATAAAATATCTCACAGGACTCCCAAAAAATATAAACAAAAAAGAAAAAACAAAAATGAACCTCCACCATGTCTGCATTTGAATAAATACCTAAAAATATCAATGCAGTACTTTTTAATATCATGAACTGAAATATCGTGACATATGGCAGAACCGATATTTTCTTGCACCCCTAGTTTTTAATAAAGTATTATTAGAAATAATAGAGTCAGTCAAAAAAGTGATCGCCTGTAGCAAACAACATGTAGCTGTGCATGTACTAATTATCCATACATGTTGGAACATGCCTTTGGCTGGATAGATCACTATACAGTGCTTTTTTTTCCTTTGTAATGTCTTATTGCACTTAGGGTAATTAAGTTATAAACACTATTGTGATTATACACCTATCTGCTGTTTGTGATCTTCACAGACAAGTTGTGACTCAACTGTTGCCCAATGCATATAACATGAACATCAAAAACTCTTAAAAGTAACGTAACCTTTTACTGTTTTCATACTGTTAATACTGTTACTAGTGTTCATAAATATACATACTGTTTTTGTGGGTAATGCATACTGTAAATATTGTTAATATTGTTCATAGATATCCAAATATTAGGTATAGAAAATTAAAATTGTAATAAATTAAAACTATACTCAAATATTTGACATAAAAGCAAAGCTTTACATAGGGTTTTTTCCTGTAAAAGTGTGGCAATTAAACACGGTTATCATGATAATTAGAATTTAAACGGTAATACTAACCATCTGCAATTTTACCGCGGTTTATCATTATACCAGTAATCATTACACCCCTAGTAATACATACTGTAAATATTGATAATATTGTTCATAGATATACATACTTTCACATACTGTTAATTCTGTAAATTTGTGTCAATTCCTATTTTGTCCATCTTCATTTTTTATTCTACTTAGCTCTATTCTTATGTTACTTTGTAAAATTGTAAAATGTATATTTTTTTTTCATACCTTATTTATAGTTTTTGTAATTTTATGTTTGCGCTATTATTTGTGTTGCACTGGTGTTTTGTTAATATTGCTGCACTGACTGGAGTAGCACTGCTAATTTCATTGTATACCCAATGACAACAAAGGCTACTCTATTGTATTGTATTGTATTCTATTCTATTCTATTTTATTCTGTTCTATAATGTGGCATCTTTCTCTCTCCGACAGTTACTGGGACCAAAGCGTCCAGAAGGCAAACAAAAACATGCAGGCTCCAAGTCTCAGTAAAGCAATCATTCAATGCTACTGGAAATCTTATGCAGTGTTGGGATTCTTCACCCTTGTCGAGGTCAGTGCTGAGTCGAACATTCAGACTTTCACAGCTTGACACTTGAAATGTGGTGAATCAGTGGATTTTGGTTTTCCAAGGGAGTTAATTGTTTATATAGAGATTACATAAAATATTAAACAAGTAATAAGGTGCATATGAGAGGGGATGCTCTGCTTGAGAAACAAAATACACATACCATAATGTTATAATCCATTTAGATTAGGGGTGTCAAACATACGGCCCATGGGCCAAAACCGGCCCACCACAGAGTCGAATCTAGCCAATGGGATGAATTTGTGAAATGCAAAAATTACACTGAAGATATAAACACTGAGTGCTTGCGCGGGTCTTGAAAGTCTTAAAAAATGTGGAATTTTGAAATACACTTTTTCACACCTTGAATAGTCTGGAATTTCGTGTGAAAGTGTTAATAAAGTATGGAAAAAAGTTTCTCTCATAGTCGAATTTTAGATTATGCTCAACGGCACATAATCCTGTAAAAAAAGAAATACATGAGGAAAACATTAAAAATGTTATATGATTTCACTAATTGGTCAGTACTGCAATGATTCTAGTGAAACTTGTTTGTGTGATATCCATGCAATTCTGTGATTTTCATATGTTTTGAAAATGTTTCAGTCAGTAAAACATAATTTACTGTGAATTATGCATTCATTCATTTATACATTTATTAACCCATAAAGACCCAAACAGCAACTGGGCACCAATACCATGTACTGATCTAAAATATTTAATAACATCTGAACCATTGATCCCACCAAGACATGTAAATAATTGGTGTAAAATACAGTTTGTCAGCTGTTCATGGTCATCAGATATGACCCATTTGGACGTTTAGATGCTCCGTTGTGAACGTGGAAACACCGTCATCTTCTACAACATTGATTCACCAGTAAAACCCATGTAGTTGGATCAATGACAGTGGATGGAGGCACTAGTTTTTATGATATCTTTGCTGAAAAAGTCATTTTTTCTTCAGTTTTGTCTGTTTCTGATATAATAACCCTCAACTTTAATCTAAGTTTCTATGAACATCTATGTGATCAGTAAATTAAATACAGGAAAATACAGGATTTTCATTGAAAAAACCACAAAGTATAGACAATAATATTATAATAAATGGTAAGAAAGGTGAAATCTAAAGAAACATTTATTTGGGAACTGCCACAAAAGTAACACTGGGTCTTTATGGTTTAAAATGAACTTTTCTATTACACACAACAGGTATGATCTCAAATAAAAAAGTTGGCACACAGGTAAAGTATGTAAAGTCAAGATCTTGGGGAAAACAATGCAGTTTTGAAAAAGTCTGGAATTTTTATTTTGATAAAGACCAAGCACACTAAGATATTTGTCAAACGGGGTCAAAATTATTTTAGTTCAGGTTTCACATACAGCACAATATGATCTAAAGTGGGTTGGACCAGTAAAATATTATTATAATAACCTTTAAATAATGATAACTCCAAATTTTTCTCTCTATTTTGGTGTAAAAAAGTAAAATTACATAAAAATATTTACGATTACAAACAAAAAATGTGAATTACCTGAAAAAAATATGAACAACATGAAATGTCTTAAGAAAAATAAGTGTATTTATCACAGTATTCTGCCTATTACTAAATGTTTGTGTATTTGTAGATCCACTGTGATCTGTAAGTTGTAATGTACATGTGGAAATGATAAACTGAGGCAGAATGTTAAAATCACATTTGAGTTTTACAGTGATCAGTAAATCTTAATGATTTAGGCTGGTCACATGCAAACAGACAAGATGAGAAATAAAATCCTTCTTCTCTGTTCCCGCGGGTAACAATTAAATTCAAGTTCATCAGAGGTTGCGTTAGACTTTCTCAGTGTTCATTTGACAGATGGAGCATGAAAAGTCTCTTATAATCTATTATTATCTGTCCTTTTCATTTCAAAATAACTGAATCATAGTAATTAATCAGCCAAATGGAACTAACTTACAGATTATACACTAAAAAAAGGTAGGAGGCACTTTACATGTCCACAACATCACACGAAGCAGAAAAATTAATGATTTTTCCCCCCTGTATGATAATTGATAGCCCCAGCATGCTGTGTTCTTCTAGCTTGAACAAACAACATAATCTTACACATTAGGGATTCAGATAACACCAGGCTGCTACATATGAAGCAACATCACACCTCACTGCATGCAATGTAACTTTGTAAAACAAAATATAAGAAATAAATACATAAATATACCAAATTATTTAAAAAAAAAAAAAAAGATACTTAATTTTGCATCAGTCTAGCAATCAAATATCAGACCTGTTGTTCTGAAATGATTTGTAGAATTGCTCTCGATCTTAGTTGAAAAAAAGAAAAAATCTTTAGCAGAGTGACATAGAATAACAGAACAATGACAATAATAATAAGTTCTAGCACTTTTCACAGAAATAATTCACAAAGTGCTTTACAGTAAAATCATAAGTAAAATACACAGGCAAAAAACACACAGCTACATACACAGACTTAACATACAAAATAGCAAAAAACAAAACCCCGAAATGTCAGCAATACCTCGTAACTGTTTGAGTCAGTGTCGGACACATAATCTGATACCAATATTGAGAAAGTAAGCAGTTGTAATTAAGCTGCAAGAGTCAAAACGCAGAGAAAATACGCTACGTTTCACAGCTCACGCCATTCAAACGAATCTGATGTTGTTTCTCACTGCTGTATGTAGAAAATAAAAGCCAGTTTTCTAGCTTCTGTGGTATGTCACAAAGTAGAGCAGTAGACAGTAATTATAGCAGTCATTTAAATATTTAACCCCTGTACTGAGTTCACATAGGTTGGTGTGATTCTTGTTTCCTGTCAGATCACATGACTTATAATATTCGTTAGACTCATAGCATAATAGTCTAAGTCATATACAATATGGACAAAAGTATTGGGACATGTTGAATTCAAGTGTTTCTTTTCTAACAGGGGTCTGGGCCACAAAACAGTAATGACAATGTCATAATATAATTACTTTTTGTAATACATGCCATTGCATTGGTTAGTTTGGTTTAAATTGTAATCTTTACCTCCAAAATGCCTCGGAGATGGTATTTTTTTAATTTCTCTCAGCACTGTTTTGCTTATTTTTTTATCGTTGACTATGATTTTAAATGTTCTATCTCTAAATTTCTAAAATATTTTGTATACTCTGACAGTAAATAATAATTTTATACCACAACGAACCATCTACTTTCTTCACATCTCACTTAGGAAGAAAAATCTCCCATTAAACTTTAGGAAATATTGATGTTTATAAACTATATGCACAAAGTATTGGGACACATCATGGCTACAGCTGTAAGATGCATGCTGATTTGAGATATAAACATCAATATTAATAATCAATATGATATTTATCCCAATATAAAGCTATATTATGACATTTGTCATTATTATTTTCTTAGCCCAGACCCCTGTTAGAAAAGAAACACCGGAATTCAATTAAGTGTCCCAATACTTTTGTGCATATAGGGTATGACTTAGGCAATTATGCTATGAGGCTAACAATATGTTGAAATGTAATTATGGAATTATTACCTATGGCATCATAAAAAATGTCGACCAAAATTCTTATAATTTTTTCCACTTATAATTCTAACCCTTTAATTCTCATCTGCTTGGCTATTTATTAGGAGGTCATTAAAGTGATCCAGCCGGTCCTCCTTGGGGAGATGATTGTATATTTTGAGAACTACGACTCAGATGACATGACCGCTTTATATGAAACCCTGGGCTATGCGGCCGGTTTATCGATCTGCAGCATCGGGCTGACACTGCTCCATCACCTTTACTTCTACCACGTCCAGAGAGCAGGCATGAAGATCCGAGTGGCGATGTGTCACATGATCTACAAGAAGGTAAGAATGCACAGTGGTTATCATAGTTGTTGATTGCTCATCTAAAGCATTAATCAGTAATTTCGTGCTCATTCTGTCTCTCTAGGCCTTGTGTCTGAGCAGTGCAGCCATGGGGAAGACCACCACAGGCCAGATCGTCAACCTCCTCTCCAATGATGTCAGCAAGTTTGATGAAGTAAGACCATGTATGACTTTTGAGATTAGCTAAATCAATGACTGATTAATAATAATAATAATAATAAATTTTATTTATAAGCGCCTTTCAAGACACCCAAGGACACTGTACAGCAAGATAAAACAAACAATCCATAAAATACAAAGAATAAACAGATAAAAAATAATTACTATATATAGAAATGAAGATGTAAAATGGAGAGTAGAGCTTATGGGGGGTAGGCTATTCTGAAAATGTGGGGAATGTGGGGAGAGAATCACAGCTACGGACAGATGGTGGGAAGGAGTTCCAGAGCTGAAGGGCAGGGCGGCTGAAGGCTCGGCCTCCCTTGGTGCTGAGGCGGGAAGGGGGCACGCTGAGCTGGATAGAGGAGGAGGACCTGAGGGAACAGGCTGGAGTGGTGACACGGTGGAGGTCTGACAGGTACTGAGGAGCGAGATTGTGGATGGATTTAAATGTGTACAGGAGGAGTTTGAATTCATTTCTCTGTTTGATTGGGAGCCAGTGTAGTTCCTGGAGGATGGGGGCGTTGTGGTGGTAGGAGGGGGCTTTGGTGATGATTCGGGCGGCAGAGTTATGGACCAGTTGCAGCTTATGGAGGGACTTTTGGGGGAGACCGGATAGGAGGGAGGTACAGTAGTCGAGGCGGGAGGTTACGAGGCTGTACAAGAATAAAGGTGGTATGGGGGGTGAGGGAGGGGCAGAGACAGTGATGTTGTGCAGGTGGAAATATTTAGACCGGGTGACGTTATTGTTGTGGGATTTGAAAGATAGTAGGCCATCGAGGATGACATCCAGATTCTTAACCTGAGGGGAGGGGGAGACTGAGGAGCTGTCGATAGTGAGGGAAAAGGTGTTGGTTTTGGAAAGAGTGGATTTTGTGCCAATGAGGAGCATTTCTGTTTTGTCACTAGTGAGTTTTACAAAGTTGGAGGTGAACCAGGATTTAATTAAGACCGAAGACAAGACATACTTAACTCCCAGATGCATATAGTTGATGTATTACATGCTTGTCTTGGTCTGACTATTACACTTTGGACCTCAGCAGTAAACAAATGACTAACTGAGTCATTGCTGTCTCCCACAAAAGCCGTTTCACATGTTTACTACCATTACCACGCAAGAAAAAGGTCAGAGATGAGCATCTGTGAGGCGTAACGATTAGTTATCTACTATTGGGATGACAAATAGGAAACTCAGTTGGATGGTTAATAGTAGTCGCAGGTGCAGTGTAGAGGAAACATCCCAAACAGAGCCTCAAACTGCTCTCTGGTCTTTCAATCAGGGTTCCCACAGGGTCTTAAAAAGTCTTAAAAGCCTTGATTTACAAATCTGCATTTATTAGATTAAAATAGTCTTTAAAAGTTATTGAATTTGATATGATGGGTCTTAAGTTTTGTTGCCGTAAACTTGTTCATAGCATTGTAGTCAAGACCAGCTAGACCCCTAGTCCTCAACCCTGGTACTCGAGAGACAGTATCTTGCCTGTTTCAGATGTATCCCTATTCCACCTGATCCAGCTCTGATCCGAGCATCACTAATATACGGCATGGAACGCACCCTCATATAATCCCTGGTCGGACCTGTCCAAATATGCGCTACAGCAGTGGTGGCAAAACCGGCTCGACTAAGGTTCTAATTTGGCTCACAGTATGAATTTGGAATGTGGAAAAACTATACTAAAGTTATTAAGAGTCAAAGGTGTCATACTTGTTTTAGTTCAGGTTCCACATTCAGCCCAATTGTGATCTCAAGTAAAATAATAGCATAATAACCTATAAAATAATGACTCCAAATTTAAGTCAAAATTTCATAATAAAAAGTTGGTGTTGGATCGGATTGGAATGTGCAAAACTAATCATAAAAAAATTTGGATCGGAAGCAAAAAAGTCCAGATCGGGACATCACTAGAATAGAATAGAATAGATTAGAATAGAATAGCCTTTACTGTCATTGTGTGTATGAATGAAATGAAATTAAGAAAAAAGGAATTTATTTGAGGAAACATGAAAGTTTAGAAAAAAAAATGAATGTATATGGTGTTTTTTTTTTTTTTAATGCAAGTCACTAGGGTTCATGAGTTCACCTTCTGTTCCATACAACCCAGAGAGAAGAGAACGTTGAAAGACACGTACAGGAATTTTAATGTGTTATGTAACAATAGGAGCGTGTTAACAAATAGGAGTGTCATTTGTTGGGTTCATGTCTCACCTAATTTTGCAAGCCAGCACTCGGGAGGCCCTTCAGATCTCGGGGGTGATCGTAGCTGTAAGGTACGTTGATTTAATGGGAACAGCATACCTTCACCAAGGTGCGTGCTAACAGGGTTTATGTCATCACTGCCTCAACTTGAAACACTCACAGTCTGTCCCAGCTTGAACTTCATGCTTCATTATGTACCAAGCCTTTCTGGCAGTGAATCCAGTTATTTCATTTGTGTCTCAAGTGTCGTTTTAATCAGTTAGTCAACCCCTGCTGTGTAGCAAAGTATCTCAGAGCCTCAGGACCTGTGCTGTTTTGGCAGAGAACTGTTAATTACACAGAAGTGTTCTGGACTGGAGTTCAGTTCAGTTTAGTTTATTTCGAATATGCAACAAACCAAAGTAATCCTACTTCAGTCCTTAGAAATAAAACAGATTGCAAGAAAATATGAAAAAACTTATACATATACATGAAAACAAAATATCAACAAAAGATCAAACTTCATTTGCACATTCGAAAATGGAGTGGGAGGAAGTTAAACATATTTAATCCCACCCCTCCTCCCCACAACAGTCTGTCCTTTAGCTTCTTATCAGCATAATGTATGAAAAATCAATTCCCATGGATCTTGTGTAAATAGTAACCTCGCTTATCATCTTCAAATACACATACATACATACACACCTATATTGACATACCAGAAAAATAAATAAATAAATACAGTATATACATATATACATCCTTGAAGGCAATACAAAATGAATACACAATAAAGCAAACAATAAAACAAAGTGAACAGCAATCAAACTAAACAAAACATAAACAAACCAACAGACAACAAAAAAAAACAAAACAAAAAACATAACTATCTGGAAATACTTCCCTACTTCACTAAATTGAAACTTGTTTGTGTGATATCCATGCACTTTTTATGTTTTGAAAATGTTTCTGTCAGTAAAACATAATTTACTGTGATTTGTGCATGCATTTCATTCATACATTTATTAAAATTCATTTTTCTACTACACACAACAGGTACAATCTCAACTAAACAGTAGGTACACAAGTATGAACTGCGTAAAGTCAAGATCTGGGGAAAACATAGCAGTTTTGAAAAGGTCTGGAATTTTTATTTGGATAAAGAGCAAGTACCCTGAAACTAGATGGAATGGAGGAGTGTGAATCAGATGGAATTGGGAAAAAAAATGATGTTCTTTTGTTGCTTGGTGTCGAGATTATCCTGACTTGTGCCTTTTTTTCTTCCACAGGTGACAATCTTTCTGCACTTCCTGTGGGTCGGACCCTTCAGGCAGCAGTGGTGGTGGGGTTGCTCTGGAACGAGATCGGACCATCCTGCTGGCGGGCATGGTTGTGCTCATGTTCCTGATGCCCATGCAATCCATGTTTGGAAGGCTCTTTTCCAAGTTTAGGTAAAGCACGAGCTTTGGTCGTGTAACATCATGTTAAGATTCACTTAAACATTTACATCATAGCTGTAATGCAAAAACAAAATGACGATGCATTGGTCTCAATAAAAAACACACAGATAAAACACTTGTATAAACACTCGAATAAAATAGTCAGTATAAAAATATATAAATATCCACAGTTAAATAACGTACATAATAAAATCTGTGATAAAAATTTTTAAAAACTATACTAATTTGATGTTAAAATGTTTTGCACTGAGTATAAGGATGATTAAGGATGGCCCTTTTTAAATTTTTAATTTTTTTGTTTTGTACTCTCACTTTTTAGACTATATGTACAGAAGTATTGGGACACGTTGAATTCAAGTGTTTCTTTTCTAAGAGGGGTCTGGGCTGCAAAACAATAATGACAAATGTCATAATATAATTTTATATTGTGATAAATATCATATTGAGTTTTGCTATTAATGTTTTTATCTCAAATCAGCATGAACAGGACATCTTACAGCTGTAGCCATGATGTGTCGCAATATTTTATCCATATAGTTTATAAACATCAATATTTCCTTAAAGTTTAATAAGAGATTTTTCTTCCTAAGTGAGATGTGAAGAAAGTAGATGGTTAGTTGTGATAGAAACTTATTTGCAGTCAGAGCATGAAAAATATTTTTGAAATTTAGAGGTAGAACATTTAACCCTTTCATGCATAGTGTTCACTACAGTGGACAGTTACTCTGCAGCTTTACTCTTGTGTATTCATGGGTTTTGTTGTTTTAGTTCCATATCAACCAACACAGTGGACACTTATGCATCATCTCATAAACTGCAATTCATACCATTATTGTAACTTTGCTGTTCTTGATTGGTTCTTGAGTGGAAATCAATTGTTAATATTTATTTTTTGCATATTATCTCCATGAAGTGAGTAACAACTAGTTTTAGAATATGTTAAAATGTGAGAAAACATCAGATTAGCTGCATTAAACATGGTTTAATTTCACTGTTTTTATATCACTTTATGATATTGGGTTTTAAATACATGTTTCTTTGCTTCAAGAATAAAATTCATGGTGTAGCTGAGTGGACATTTTTGTAACTCCATGAAAAACAGGTTGATTTAAAAAATATATATATATATATATCACATCGGGTTTTTTTTTCATGCCTGAAGAGGAATAAAAACACTCAGGAAAAAAAATCTTGATTAAGGTTCTCATAATTCATGCATGAAAGGGTTAAAGTCATAATTATGTATGAAAAAAAGCAATATCAGTGTTTAGAGAAATGTAGTCAAAACCATCTCTAAGGCATTTTGGAAGCAAAGATAACAAAAACCAAACTAACCAATGCAATGATATTTATCACAATAAAAAACTATATTATAACATTTATCGTTGCTTTGTATCCCAGCCCACTGTTAGAAAATGAACACCTGAATTCAGCATGTCCCAATACTTTTGTCCACATAGTGTACATTTCCCTGTCTCTACCTCTGACTCCCCAACCCTCTAACTTTGGTTTAACCATTTGCTTCCGCTCACGTGCATTCACATTTCTGGCATTGAAACGAAGTAATTAACTTTACAGGAGGTGTCACACCTTGTAAATGCAAAACACTGCAGTTGCTCAAACCTGAGAAAATACACAGCAAGAAGCTTCCTTAGAGATCCATTTATGAGATCTGGTCTAAAATTGACTTTGTGTTGTTGATTCAGTGCATGTGTTGCTGCTGTGCTGCCATATTGGAGGCTTCAGTAAAGTTAATATTTGTGTGTGGAAGCATTTTGCTTCTGGCACAAATTTTTTTTCATGATAATGTTTTACATCTTATTTAACTCAGTTGAAAACATTGCTCTGTCTCATCCTTCTTTAAGCTTTTTGACTTTTATTCAGTTTCCTCTGCTGCATATGCACATCAAATTGGGTGTTCAGAAGGGCGGAGCAACAATCGAAGTTATCAAAATATGCAATATTAATACTGTTGAAAAATGGTAATAAGTGAGAACAAACTATTATAAACATATCATTTATGGTGCTACAGAGACGACCCTGTCATCAGTTCAGATTTGGGGGGAGGGGGGGCTTTTTAAATAAAATATACAAAGGCATTGTTACACAACTTCAACATTGCAAATGAATGTACGTAATATAAATAAAAACACCCAGATTAACCTTGTGACGGGGTCAATTTCCTTTAATTAAAGAGCTAGTTCAACAACCCAAGAGTTATAAATTCACCAAGTCCACCTTTGAATGAACAGGTCTGTTCTCATTTGTTCCATAATATACACTCGCTTTACCTTTTGTTTCCGTTTGGTTATGGTTGGTGGGTTAATGCTTTCCACTTCACAGTAATGATTCTTTTTTTGCAGTCAACGACAGTATGCGCAGTGTGTATTTTAGATCAGCGGTTAGGTCTCCAACTACCCTGGGATCACTGGGTAGTCCCAAAAGATGTGTGTGTGATCCCCAATTTTCCCACATTTTCCCACATTTTCCCTAACACTGTGCTATTGAAGGGTCTTGAATAAAGTTTGAAATTACAATCATCAGCTCTGTTCACCTGACATATAATACAGGAGACATAGCGGTCATCCTATCTGTCCATCATTACGTTGTTTTAGGAACAGAACTGGAAAGCCATTCACTATTGTCTGTTTTTTTTGGTTTGTGTTTGTTTTTGTTTTTTGCGAGGGCATAAAGGCAATGCTCTATTTAAAAGAATTGGAAACAGATGCAAAGAACTTGAAGCTTTAGCTAATTTGCAGACTTTATTTCCAGATAGACTTTTAAGAAATAACACTAATACAAGAATAGAAACTGAAGTTATGACAAACATACTCTGTCAGGAAACAAGCAATAATGCAGATTAATAGAACAAATATAACTAATACAAATACCAACTGAACAACAAAAATTTCTTGGCAGTTAATCAACTCTAAGATTCAGTGTTGACACTTTTGTCTTTGAGCTGCAGTTTTTCACTAGTATTGAAACTTTTTAAATTAATAATTATTTGTGTTTCTGATGGCTACATAAATATGTAGCCATCAGAAACACAAATAATTATTAATTTAAAAAGTTTCAGTCAATCAAATGATATATTATGTGGACCTTTTAGTAAAAATGCTAATCAGATGTTTTTTTCCATTTTACTGGTTTGCAGTCTCTCTTTCACCATACTTGAACAATTTATCATCACATGTTGGAGTTCCTTTTGCTTTTATTTCTTTTCCTTTGATATGTTTTTGCAGTTCTTTTGCAGAACTAGAAATGTGATAGTTTTACAGTAAACTATTATGAACTGCTTGACACACTGTACAACTCCTCGGCTGATGGACAAAAAAACATAGCATTTCTGCAAAAATCAAGACGCAAATTGCATAGTATTTGTGCAGATATCATTCAGTTGGTCATTTTTTGTCAAATAACGCCACGTTACTTGGATTACTAACTGTAATTTTTTTGAAAATGCAGTTCCTTTCACTCCTCATTACTAGTAAAAGTGACAATATTACTGTAAGTTATGACTGTCCAGCAATGTTTATTTTTAATTATAATGTCTCATAATAATGCTGTCTACATGTTTGTGTCACATGATGGTTCTGCAGTGAACAAACATGTATGCAAACTAAAGTATTGTCCCTGTTTTGTCTCTGTTAGGAGTAAGACGGCTGTTCTGACAGACAGCAGCAATCCGCACAATGAACGAAGTGTGTCAGGGATAAGAATCATCAAGATGTACGCCTGGGAGAAACCATTGCTGCTCTGGTCTCTGACGTTAGAAGGTAATGTTCTGTTAATGAATTTTCTGTCTAATGTGTATTTTTTTTAGATATATAAAATGAAGCATTTAAAGAGGCGTTTTTAGAAACCTTCCATTTTTCACATTGCCTTAATGAAGTTGTACATAGATTACATGTCATTAGCCTCACTGCATAATCGCCTAAAAAGTCATACATTATGTGGAGAAAAGTATTGGGACCTGTTGGGTTGGATTAGATAGATTACATTACATTACATTACATTAGATAGAAATTTATTGATCCTTTCGGGCAGAGCCATCGGAAAATTCAAGTGTGTCTTTTCTAACGGGGTCTGGGCTACAAACAATAATGACACATATCATAATATAATTTTATATTGGGATAAATATCATAATTATTGATGTTTATTTGTCAAATCAGCATGAACAGGACATCTTACAGCTGTAGCCATGATGCGTTTGATTATTTTTTTCCAAATAATTTATAATCATCAATATTTTCTTAAGTTTAATGGAGATTTTTCTTCCTAAGTGAGATGTGAAGAAGGTAGATAGTTAGTTGTGGTAGAAAATTAATATTTACAGTCAGAACACGAGAAATATTTTAGAAATTTAGAGTTTGAACATTTAAGTCATAATCATGGATTGAAAAAAAAACATCTCCGAAGCATTTTGGAAGCAAAGATATTTTAAACCTGAATTCAACGCGTCCAAATACTTTTGTCCACAGAGTGTATGATTTAGGCAATTATACTATGAGGCTAACGATATGTGTGCCAGTGTTAGTTTACTTCACTGTCTACTTTTAGACATTTCCTGTTTGGGGTTTCAGTCCCTTCATAAATCTTAGACCAGATATGGCCTCTGGGGCAAATTCCTCTGTGCCAAAGGACACGCACCTCGCACTTCTCACTGTTATTTCACACTGTTGCCCATCTATCCAGGTTCATATAAAGACAGTATTAGATGATGGATTCCGCATATGTTAAATATAAGTCTTTTCATCTACTTATTGTTGATTCTCACAGAAATAAGCCTTTCATAAGACATGGTCCAACTTTGAGTTGAGACATAAACACACACTAGACATAGAAGACATTTTTAACATTCTTTGGACAGAGTACATACAGTACATACATTTGTTCAGTGACGTGCAATGAGGGTCATGGCTGCTGAGGAGCTGACTCATTCAGAGTCAGATCTACAAATATATGAACCCAAAAGAGTATCTTACTACTATCTTAATATCTTATTACTGTTACTATTCACCATTTGATTGGCAACAGTTAAGAGGTTATGTTTCATATCTCATATCAGCATTCCTTACACATACATAGATGACACATATTTCATTTAAGGTCAAAATTTAGTTTTCAATCAAATTATGCTGGATAATCTTCTATTTTTGATATTCGGGCGAGAAGGAAAAATAAATGAATTGCTGCACTTGGCTTGTTAATTATAACCATAGAATAAGATTGTAGCTCTTGCAGTAGCAAGAACCTGTGGGCTCAGGAGCGCCCTCTGCCATGAGGCAGGAGTACTGGCTACCTCACCAAGTGCTTTTTTATAGTGCGGCATAATGATCGATCTGCTAGACCAGGGGTCGGCAACCCTGATCCTACAGAGCCACTATCCTGCATGTTTTAGATGTATCCCTCTTCCAACACACCTGATTCAAAAGATAAGCCTATCATCACGCTCTGCAGAAGCCCGGTAATGACCATCAGGTGTGTTGGAAGAAGGAAACATCTAAAACATGCAGGATAGTGGCTCTGTAGGACCAGGGTTGCCGACCCCTGTGCTAGACTGAGTAAGTTACACACATACATTTTATGCATTATTCAGACTATGGAGCGTCAGAACATATAATCAAAGTGTTTGAAACCATTTTATTGGTGATATACAGAGACAGTAACACACTCAAATTCCTTGGGATGAAGTACAGTTTGTGAGGGATTACACAATCCAAGGTGAGGCTGAGCTCGCTGCTGCCACGCCGCAACTCTCTTCCCTGTATTTTTAACAGGAAATGCGGAAATTCAGCAATTTTGAATTGAAAAATAATCAAAATTATAGGAATCACATGTTTGTAGTACAGATCACTGGAAAAATATCAACATTTATTTCATTTGTTTTTTATTATTTAGTTATTATTTATTTTATTTTTTACATTTACTACCTTATTTGCGAATTTGCACACAATATTGCACACACTTGCATCCTTACAGGCACATACTGTTCACTGCACTGGTCTGTACATACTGTGTTCTACATTTCTTTTCTATATATAATGTACATAGTCCTTGATATATTTATTCTTGAGTGATTTTATATTGATGTACATATTCTTGAGTGTTTTTATATTTTCTCTTTTTTTATGTGGCCGAGAACTACCTTTAAGGAAAAATTTCGTTATGTGCACATATGACAATAAGCATTCTTAATCTTGAATTTAATTTAACTTTTTTTTCATGTGACAGGTGAGGTTCTGCCTCCTCTGACTACGTCAGTGCATTTGTAAACCTGTAGAAGTGTGAAGTGTGTGATTTCAGTTTCTATTGTGCCTTTATTGGAATATGCACTGGTACAAGGTCAGTAGGTACAGTGTGTGAGTTTTCTGTACTCTTGTATTTTAGGAAGGAGATCTCCAAGATCATGAAAAGCTCCTACCTGCGTGGCCTTAACATGGCCTCCTTTTTCTGTGCCAGCAAAATCATCGTCTTCATTACTTTCACCCTCTATGTTCTCCTGGGGAATAAAATGTCAGCCAGCCGAGTGTTTGTAACGGTGTCACTGTACACCGCTGTGCGACTCCCGGCACCCTCTTCTTCCCATGTGCCATTGAGAAGTTGTTCGAGGCTCGTGTCAGCATTCGCAGGATCCAGGTATTGAATCTATCACTCATTCAGTTTCCAACAAAACTTGATTTTAATTCAGTTTTTGAAGTAGTAGATGGGTGTAAGTGTGTACCGTAAATTTCAAACAAATCTTTTGCATTTTTTTTCATGTGAAATATTTTAAATGATCACATTATATTATTTATTAAACATTTATTGTTGGAGTATCAGTTTAATTTGGATTTAGTTGTCTTATAATGTTATCTTATTTGGATTTTTTAAAGCCATTTTAAAACTGTTATTTTCCACATACCTCCAGAATTTTGAATCGTATTTCACCAACTTGAGAATTTTGCTTTAGTTGATTTTGTAGATTTAATGCACACATACAGGCTGCTAAAACAGATATAGTATGAAGCACAAACATGTACAAGGCACACAATTTACAGATACCTAAATTATAAGTGGTAGTAGAGCAGCATTCTATGGGAATAAAAAGTTAAATGTAACAGAATTTATGAGTTGTTATGTGTGGGTTAAGAATCCGATTCAGTCAGTAATACTGGAATGTTTGCATAACGTTTGGATCTTGGTGCCTAAAACTGTTTCAGGAGTTCTTACTGCTGGATGAGATTCCCAAAGCCACATTGTGCAGCCTAAGGAGATGAGAAGAAGGAGGTCTCTGTGGAGATCAAGGACCTGATGTGCTATTGGGACAAGGTCACATAATATTACATTCACATTACATTGAATTGACTTGGCAGAAGCGCAAACTATGTGTACTCACTGTGTAACTGGGTGAAAGATACTTGTCATCGTAAAAGATGCACTCATTGAAATACAGCATCCATGACACACATTTCAGTCTAATATTACAGCAAATTCAGACTTAAATAGAATATAAATATGCTGTATATGTGTTATGTTTTAGAGTCTAGATGCTCCGTCGCTGCAGAACGTTTCTTTCACTCTGAACTCTCAGCAGCTGTTGGCTGTAATTGGACCTGTGGGTGCAGGAAAGGTCAGTCATCTTTTGGAACAAAAACCTGTTAGAATTGTTTTATTTAGTTACCTGAGTTAGAAATGTTTAACTTTATTAGTTAAATGGTACAATGTTGTTTAGTTTGTTTATTCCAGTGTGCAATGTGTGTTTTCTTGCTGTTGGTAATTTAGTTCTTTCATGGCTTCTTCTTCTTCTTCTTCTTCTTATTATTATTATATTATTATTATTTATTATTATTATTATTATTATTAATATTATTACTGCTTTATTATTACTGCTTTGCCACTTGTTTCTACTAATGCTTTCCAATGTGCAATTACAATTTTTCACTACTGTTTTTTTTTTTGTATATAGTTATTGTTTTGCTATTTTCTTGTGGTATTTCTGTGTATATATTTGGTGTTGTGCTGATAGTGGAACCTCAATTTCCCCAGGCTCTGTCCAAAGAATCAATAAGGTTCTATGTAATCTAATCTAAATATTAAAATTGAGAATGTTGTCATCTTCTCTGCCTGCATGTTCAGGATCGTCTCTGCTGAGTTCAATCCTCGGAGAGCTGCCCAGTGAAAAGGGGGTGCTGAAGGTCAAGGTCAGCTCACATATGCGTCACAGCAGCCCTGGGTTTCCCTGGAACCATCCCGTAGTAACATTCTGTTTGGAAGAGCTGATCCCCCAGAAGTATGAACGATGTGCTCAGAGCCTGTGCTCTAAAGAGGGTAAGACATAGAGTGTATTCACACCTTGAAAGCCCTTCGGTCCGCTTATTTGATTCGGATCAAGTGCGGACTTTACTTTTTTTGTTTGGGTCGGATTGTATCCTCATTGCACTTTTTCCTAGTGCACCAAAATTTGTGAACAGAAGCACGCATGTGACGAACTACACTGGTATTTGGCAGAAAAGACATGACAGAAAAGACAAACTTGCATAGTCCTACATGCAGTTATTGTTTTTGGAATATGTACTCTATTTTTACACCACAAATTTACGAAAATAATGTTAATTGTCAAAAACAGCTCATTCAGAGCCAGTTTTGTCATATGGGCATCTGACCAAATGTCAATGAGACATTCAATCTCGTCATTGCTCCACGTCTGTCTGCGGCTCGGCTACTTCCAGTGGCTACAGTGGCTCATCAAGCACAAAAAGGTGCATGGTTTCTTGGTTTGTTTTGGCTCAAGGCCGGTTATATTCACATCAGAAGTGAAATGGCCCACAGTCCGCCTATTTGATTTGAATCAGAGTTGCTTGTAGTATTCACACCTAAAAAAAAAAGTCTGGACTTTCTGGGAAAATGAACTTTGCTCCATCTGGACCAAACAAAGTAGGTCTGAATACACCCATAATTTACTTTCATTGTTAATATCTCTGAGTATTACATTTATTATTATCTGTACTGCATTGTAAACTTGCATAGTCACAGCTCCACATGTCAGTTTAGTGGTGTGTGAGGGCTGAGTGAACCCATTATGTTTCTGAGAAAGGGAAAAAAAAACTCTGGCTTGTTTGTAGTTCTTTAACCCTTTAACCCCTGAGACATTATTTCAGTGAAAGTAGCTGCTGTGAATTTGCATGTTTCAGTGTCATAAAAGCTGCTGTGAGTATGTGCTTGTGTTTCCTTTCCTTCAGTGGTTTACTGTTTGTTTAGGGTCAAAACAGGGTGGACTAACAGAAAAAGACAAAGAGAGGAATTGAAGTTTGACAGGTTTTTACTAAATAAGGCACTCAGAATGTACATCAGTAAGAGATTTAGGATGCTGAACATGAACTGTGAACTGGAACACACTGAACAACAGCAAGTGTTGAATTTTGGCCCAGTAGTTTTTGTTTGGGGGCTCTTTTTTCAAATCAGTCCAGCTGCTTTTTGGCACCTGGTTGAACTCCAAAAAACAGTTACAAACTCAGTAAAAAAAAACTCAGTAAAAAAATAAATAAAGGAAAATCATGACAACACAGCAAACAACCGTAAAAATAAAAAACAACAAGGAAAACAGTGTAAAAAAAAAAAAAAAAAAAAAAAAAAAAGAACAGATGAAACAACAAAAAGCAGAAAAACAGAAAGAAAAGCAGAAAACACAGAAAAAGAAAACATTTTAAAAAATATATAAAACCCATTTGCCAACGTCACTAATTTATTCAAGTGATTGAATGACATATATATTAATAATAGTAAAAAAAAAAAAAAAGTTACAATTTCATTGTAGGGAAGTGAGATATGTATATATAAAAAAAACATGAGTCATTAGTCCTACATGGAAGTAGCTAAAAACTGTCAATGTTTAGCTAAAGTACAAAGTCAGTTTTTTATTTGGACAGTTGAGGTACTGTTTAAAAGAGTTACAGTTTAATTACTGTGTTTCTGAATCATATCATGGTATAAACAAGAGATGTTAAACCAGGTTGAACTGTAAAAATCCTGTCAGTCAGTGAGTTACACGACTGGGCCTAGGAGCTAGTACACAATTTGTCCCTTATCAGTCGACCATAAACCGGGTCCATCTTTGTAAATAAGCTCACATGATGTGTTTGACAGGAGCGATGATAGCTGAGTCACTGCGGTTTGATTAATGATTTCTTCCTTATGTACTGGTCAGTATGACACGAGCTGTATACTGTATTATATGACTGTGCTGTGGTGAAACACATTAGTGCTGGTGTAAATGTTTGTAACACCAGTATAAAAGTTACTGGTTAAACACTGGGACGTCACTCTCTCAAAGCTGATTCTGAAAAACCCTTTGGATCTCATCCATATCACATCAAATGAAAGTTTGTCCTCTCTGAACTGAAGCCCCAAAGTGCTCTGCAAAACCACTAGACTTCTTTGTCAAAAATGCCCTGTTGCATGAGTCAATCTAAGTGAACTTATTTTGTACTTAAAAAAAATTAAGATCTTTTAAACTTGCTTGCATGTGTGTGTGCGTGTGTGTGTGTGTGTGTTTGTGTATTTTTTACCTTTAAATCAACATTACAGCTGTATTGCAGGCTTAAGCTGACACAGTGTCATTATAATGATCAGATGGTGCTGGGAGGAGGAGGGCCTGCGTTTGTCATAGAGATGGAATGTGTTCTTACTCAAGTATAGTCCAAAGTACACACGTGAGGGATTATATATGTTAAAAGCAACTCTTTATGTGTCTTTACTCCATGCCGCTCCACTTCTCTTGACAGCTACAGTTACTTTTAAGAGCTTTCATCCCCTTCGTGTCTCATATCTCGTGATTTTACATATATATATTTATATATACATACATATATATATATATATTAGTACTACTTTGTACCGCTAGTACTTTCCAATGTGCAATTGCAATTTTTCACTACTTTTTTTTTTTTATTTATAGTTATTGTGTTGCTATTTTTTGTGGTATTTCTTGTGTGTATACTTGATGTTGTGCTGCTATTGGAACCTCAATTTCTTGAGGGCTCTGCCCAAAGGATCAATTAAGTTCTATTTAATCTAATCTAATCTAATGTAAAATAATATAATATAATATAATATATTATGGATCCAAAAACATCAAATATAATAATAGTAGAACACAGACAAGAACAATTTTACTGCACAGCGGCTAATAATACTTCTCAAGGGATACAAATGTGTCTTCATAGATATTAGAGTCATCGTCTTCTGTTTGATTTCACTGAGTTCCTGCTTTCTGGCAGGACCTGGAGCTGCTGCCGGATGGAGATATGACTCTAATTGGAGACAGAGGCGCTACCTTGAGTGGGGGACAGAAGGCTCGTGTCAACCTGGCGAGGTACGAGGAGCATGCACCCATTACACCTGCGGGGTTCTATCAATGTGTTCTACTTTATTGTATCATTTCTACTGTGATCATTCCTTTGTCTCCCAGCTTCATCCACTGATAAATACTCTGATAAATCCTTGTCTCATCTCTACTTTGCATCTCTTGGTGTGACAGTGCTGTAATGCATCCTGAAAACTAACTGAACATTTTGGCCTGCTGTTGATTATTATGCTAATGCTTGTGTATGTTTTTGTTTTTAGAGCTGTGTATCAGGATGCTGACATCTACCTCCTTGATGACCCTTTAAGTGCTGTGGACGCTGAGGTCGGGAGGCATCTGTTTGAAAAGTATGTGTACATTCATGTTTTTACCCTGGACTGTGTCAGTTAACCCTTTAAAACCCTGAGCCTAAAATGGTTCGTCTGGACTTTTTCTTAGGTTAGAAAATGTGTTGTGAGTGAGTCCTTTTGGCCATTTTTCCAGAGCACTTAGAATTTCAAAATCTAACAGTCATTTACAATTTACTGCATGTTATAATTCTGCTAAAATGGCTTATTTTACCAGCTTGTAGTTCAGGCATGAGTGAAATTACTGTAATAACCCAAAAAAATTTATAAAGCGCAATGTCTCAGGTTTCAGAAACTGTTGGAATTTATAACTGCACAAACAGTGAAAGAGTTACAGCCATCCAAACTGCATGTGTGAAGGGTGTGTCAGTGATGACACATCAGGTTTTAAAGAGGTAACTCCTGGGTGGAGATAAACAGACTTTGTCAAAAAACTGAAACTCTTACATTCACCCTATGGAAGTTATCCTGTCTGTCACAACACATCTACATAATCTGCAGTGTAAATAGTAGAGCAGCAGGAAAGGGTTTGGTCAGTTTCGTAGAATCTGTGTGCACTAAAGAAACACAGGAAAGTGCTGATGTATTCTGGTCTCAGTGTTTATGGGACGTTTGCTTCAAAGGCAGTGTCGAAGCACAACAGGAGGTGGAAACGAGATGTATACATGTCTGCATGGTTACACAATACTAATTTTTTTACCCTATTTGTTTAGATGCTTCTTTTTTAGTTCTAGAGAGTGAATTAGGTCTTGTATTTTGGCTTCCATTGGTTTGTGAGACAAGACCAGGTTTTCATGTTTTAAAAGAAACTGGTACTGATTCAGGAACAGGTGTGGTGCCTTCAGTGTCAGGCAGACAATTGAAATTGGCCCCACTCTTCCTGTTCCCTCTCTTCCCCTTGGATATTCAGTCATACACACCATTAGGCAGCAAAGTAATAAGAATAGGAAGGCAAATAGAGATTTGCCCATTTCATCTTAACCCTCTAAGACCTTAACTTAACTTATATTATTCTCCTGAGACCCACCAATGCATTTTTGTCTTTGTAGGAGACAAGAGTTTTACAGCTTTACTTAAAAAAAACACTGTCCTCTGCAAAGGACATTCCGTAAAAGAAATTTAAAAAATTGTATCTGGAAAAACTGTTGAGAAAACATGATGCTGTTTCCAACCAGACGTTTATTTAATGTAAAAAAGCCAAAACTTTACTTGCTTGGGTCTTAGGAGGTTAATATGCATAAGTATTAAAAAACAAAGTAAAACAGACACAAACCAATTAACTGACACAGAGATGAACTTTATTCATTGCTTTAGGGGAAATGTATTTTCGATCAACTCAAGAGATTAAATCAAAGCCAAATAAAATGAAAAAAAAAAGTCTGATCATGGGTGTATAACAGTATAAACTGCAAACAGCAGAGCTAATATCTCTGGTTTACTCAACATTTGTAACTCTGTAAATACTCCTTGCTCCATACTCCATGCTAGGAATGACCTTTGTGTTTGCTGAATCAGTCTGATATACCCATTGACCAGTGTGAATTATTGCACAAATAGTTTCCAAGCACAGACTTACATTTAATGTCACGCACAGCTCACAAGTTTTCACACTGAGTTGAGGTTTTCTCATGCAAATTAGTGACGTTGTCATCTTGATTTCTGCATATGTACATCCTCTAACGAGTTCATCCTACATACTAGTAGCTATTATTTCCAAAAGTTGCCAAATCTGTATGTTTTACACTAAACTGCAGATGCTATTTATAGATTTAATCAGTGTTTTTGGCTTTTGCAACTACTCAAAGGTGCAAAAATGTTGAATAACGAGGCAACAAGTTAAAGTTAAGAAGAATAAATGATCTTAAGGTGTTAATTTTCCTAAACTAACACCAAATTTTCTGTATGTCCATGATCAGGTGTATTTGTGGCTTCCTAAGGAACAAACCTCGTATCTGGTCACACACCAGCTACAGTATCTTAAGGCAGCTGACCAGATCATTGTACTGAAGGAGGTAAGTGTTAATTACATATTTTGTTGCTGTGTATTCATATTCTTATATACAGAACACGTGAAACCTGCAATTAGTTTGTACCTCAAACATTATTTTTTTCCCTCAGACTCATTTTCAGCCCAATTTGATCTCCAATGGGCTGGACCAGTAGAATAATAACATAATAATCTATAAAGAATGACTACTCCAAATATTTCTCTTTGTTTTAGCACAAAAAACAACATTAAATTATGAAAGTATTTGCATTTACAAATTATCCAAACATAAAAAGATGTGAATAACCTGATAAAAAAAAAAAACAAAAACCTGCAATTTCAACTTGTTATTTTTACATGTGCACAACATAGAACATTTAGCAACAGGCATAATATTGTTAAATTTGCACTTAATTTTCTTTAGACGTGTTGTTCAGGTTATTCACATTTTATTGTTAAAGGATAGTTATTAATGTAAACATTTTCATAATTTGTTATAATTTTTTTTTGCACTACAGCAAAGAAAAAAAATTTGGATGACATAATGTAGTTTTTATTTTTTCACATTAAACCCAGAAGAAAATGTGAAGTCATTTTTTATAGGTTATGCTATCATATTACTTATATTGGTCTGAATGTAGTCCCTGAACTAAAACTAGTTCAACACCCTTGACTCTTAATGTCTTTAGTGTAATTTTTTACACTTTGTAAATTCTTTCCTTGGGCTGGATTGGACCCTTTTGCGAGCCGGTTTTGGCCCACGGACGACATGTTAGACAGCCCTGCTCTAGCACAACCAGCAGGACAGAAATTTCACTTTCATGTTAGGAATGAAAGATTTCTGTTTTTATGTTAAAATAAAAAAGGATTTTAAGACATTCTGGGAGCTTTCTGTAGTTATACTGCTTACAGTCCAACATCTGTCTGAAACTGGTGTAGGTCACTGGGTTCAGACTGTGTTTGAATTGGTCAGTGTAATGTTTTAGCATAAACTTTTTAAGGTTTGTGTATTCTTGAGGGGGAAGTGTTTAGGTGTTCCCAGTGGCATGTAACACAAAAACAGATGTGTAATGTACCCTAAGTTTGTATCAAATACCTAATCCTAAAGTCACAACTGTTTTCTTTTGGGATTAAGTGTTTTTTCAGTTTTGGTTTAGTTTGAATTATTTTAGTAGGTTGACTCTTTGTTTTTGTTTTTTACTTAGCTTTAGTTTAGTTTATTTGGATTCAGTGTTAACCCTCTATTCAATAAGTATTCATCAAGAACGGGACTAAAAAAAGGGTAGAGCGTCATGTCAGTCTGTGTTTGTGTCAGTAACCGGACACAACAACAGGCTCAAAGACAACAGGAAACATTTACTTCATAATTTTAGTTTCTTGGACACATATTTCTATTTCTTTTTCAAATACAAGCCTCATTTATTTTGACTTCATCTAATAAAACATATATAATAGTTTTTATTCATGATACTACATTCTCTCACATATAGAACAGATGGTAAAGTCAGTACTGTTGGACAAGTTAGGTTTTTATGGACAAAATATGCCAAAAAAAATCTGATAAAAATGGAGTTCAAACTGGGATGAATATTATATTGTCGGTATTTATTTTCATCATGTGCTTGACTTGACTTGTCTGTGTAAATCAGGGCCACATGGTCGGAAAGGGGACGTTACACAGAGCTGCAGCGCTCTGGAGTGGACTTCACCTCACTACTGAAGAAGGACGAGGAGGAGGAGCAGCAGCCGCCGCCTCAGGACCTCCCATCCGCAACAGAACTCTGTCGCAGAACTCAGTGCTTTCCCACACCTCCTCCATGCACTCGGTCAAAGATGGAGACCAGTTACCGGTTTGTGCATCACCCATCCTATTGATTTACCTGTACCTTTCAGCCAGAAATAAGACATATTACCAGGTTCATATAAAATCAGTCATCTTAGTCTGAAATGGCTTCACACCTTGAGACCCAGTGGTGCATTTTTGTCCTCAGCAGGGGAAGTTAAAAAAAAAAAAAATGCTGTCACTGCAAAGGACATTCCTTTTTTTTTTTTTTTTTAAATGTGTCTGAAAAAACTGTTGCATCATACTGTTTACAATTATTTCATGTAAAAAAGCCAAAGCTTGTTTTACTGCGTGTCAGACGTTGAGACTGCCTCCTTCTTTTGATATTCTGATAAAACCCACCGGGTTTGTATGGGTGCTTGAAATCCTTGAAAATGCTGAATTTCAATGTTGTGTTTTCAGGGTCTGAAAAGTGCTTAAATTTCAGTTTAAGTGCATGAAAGTGCTTGCAATTATAAGTTTGTGATGTGAGGTATTTATTTATCCTAAATATTAACACTGCCAGCTTAGATGGCAAGCCAAAGTTACTTACAGAGAGGTGATACATTTTGAAAAATAAAACTTTATGTCAAAAAAGAAAATTAGTTACATCCAGTTACAATTTTATCTTAATCCTTGGCTTGGTGCTAGTGTGTCTAAAGAAGGCCAAATGGCTTCTTCCTTTTTTGGATAAAACTTTGTGTTCTCCTTAATTTCTAAAGTTTTTGTTATTATGAAACATAATTTAGATGTTTATAACATAATCAGTGTACATCATTGTGATAAAAAGTGGAAAAAAAAAATCATGAGTATGTATTCCTGCAGATATGCATTTATCTCAGTGATAAGGTGATGTGTTGGAAAAATTTGAAAAGACCTTAAAAGTGCTGACTATTACTTGAATTTGACCTTGAAAATGTGTACAAACCTAATCCAACCTGTTGAATATTACATTCCGTTTACACATAGCTGGGTATCTGGCAAAACAGATTTTTCTCTGCATTTGTGCTTCGTTTAGATGACGACGATGGCCACGCCTACCCAAAATTATGGTTTGTAAAAACTCTCAGAAGGATGTCACAGTTTTCAACGGAAATACATTTGCATCACATTTGCGACTTGGTTCATTTAGTTTTAGCCATGGTTATGGATGCGTTTAGGGTAGTGGTCTAGCACGACTCCCCGTCGACATTCTCCTGCAGCCTGGTTGATTATAATCATTTAACAAAAGCTCGACGTCTTTATCTGTCCAGACAAATGATCCTCGCACCTTGATTGTATCATGCAAAGGGTAACAGACGTTAACATTTGTTGTGATTCTTTTCAGGATTCAGATTGGTTAATGGTACTCAATCGTCTCACCACACTGCCATCTACAGGCTTGCCATGCTCTTGACAGTGTAAATATAAGGGATTGTGTAAACAAAGATGTTTCTGAAAACAGTCACATCTGTGCAAGGTTTTTTTTTTTTTAAACGGAGAGGGGTTAGGGAATATCAGTTTTCCAAAATACCTGGCTACGTGTAAGTGTAGCCTTAGGTTTTTAGTTCAGCATCAACAAATAACAGTTTTGATTTTTTTCCAATTTCACGTGTTCTTTACCACTAGGAGAGTTGCAGTGCACAATTTGATGGCTGAATTTAATTTTTAATTTTTTTTTTTTTTTTTACAAATTTTTGCAAATTTCATCTTAGAAAATTTGTCCAACCAATTTCTCAAAGACTATTCACTCGATTCTTTTCTAATTTCACACAGGTTTTTTTTACTTTCTTTTGTTTCTGTTTGCCTTTCTCTCAATTTTTGGATTTCTTACACATTTTTGAAATGTGAAAGATTGAATATAAGACTCAAAATTAAAACCTAGGTAGGCAGGGTATCAGTGAACAGGAGAGTCTTATCTTATCAATCAATCAATCAAATTTTATTTATATATCGCCAAATCACAACAAAATTTATCTCATGACCCTTTACATATAGAGCCAGTTGAAAACCAGACTCTCAAGCCAATATCTTATCTCATCTCATCTCATCTTATCTCCTTATCTTATCTTATCTTATCTTATCTTATCTTATCTTATCTCATATTAGGATGTAATAATTCCATGTGTTGTCCTTCCAGGCAGAGCCAGTGCAAACAGTCATGGAGGAGAGTCGCGCTCAGGGAACCATCGGAATGGGTCTATATGCCAAATACCTGAGAGCCGGGGCCAGTATCCTGGTCCTGGTGCTTGTCTTAGTGACCAACCTTCTTGCTCAGGTATGCAAATGGACTCTGAGTTACATGAATCTGTTTAAATGTTATGGATATGACACTGTTAAAATCAACCCAAACAACACAAGTTTGAATGGTCTTGAAAACACACATAAAAACAGGAGGCAATGTTGTTAGAGCTAGTTTTACTTAGATTTCAATGCAAGACATGATATTTAATGTTTTATCGTGCCAACTTTTTGTGTATCCATTCCTACCATGTGGGGTTTACTCCACATAAATGTGAATAATTAATGATAAGGATGTTGAATAGTTGCTGAATAACATCTTTTGGCTGTTCCTTTTCTTTATGAAAGCACCGTACTAACCTGTTGTAGTGTCCCATTGTTCTTTGTAGGGAGCATACATAATGCAGGACTGGTGGCTGGCTTACTGGTAAAAGAAATTATAATGTGGATCTTTAATCCCTGTGACATTGTTTTTACTGCTTGGACTGATTCTTATTTATGGTTTTATAATTTTGCCACTTTGATTTTTCAGGGCTGAGGAGCAGGACAAACTGAATGTAAACGGCACCATCATTGAAAATGGACTAAATGTCACTAAAGAGCTTGATTTAGATTTCTTCTTGGGTATTTATGCAGGTAATCTGAAAGCTGAGCTACACAGCATCTTGATGTGTTGGATATACTGTGTGAATCAGCCACGCTGTAAATACAACTATGCCGCTGGTTGTTTTTACAGGTTTGACTGCAGCCACTATCATTTTCGGCTTCATGCGGAATTTGTTCCTGTTCAATGTGCTGGTGAGATGTGCACAAGCCCTGCACAACCGCATGTTCAACTCCATCCTCAGAACACCAGTGCGCTTCTTTGACATTAACCCAATTGGTAAGTTTACAAATCCCTGCATTTATTGACCTTTTTAAATTAATGCTGAAATCCATAAATTACACTGGGTTACAAAAAATGTTTTTTGCAAGTTGTCTAGGTTTTTTCAACTGAATTAGGACCATTTTGCACCGCTAAATCCAAAAATGACATCTGTTTTTCTCAATCAGGTCAGGTTTTTTTGCTAATTTGATTTTGAAAAATTTGATCTTCTCACAAAATTGATTACATTTTTGTGACTTAATCAGTTGATTTTTTATATACAGGGTGGGGAAGCAAAATTTACAATGAACATTTAGTTGTTTTTCTCAGCAGGCACTACGTCAATTTTTTGAAACCAAACATATATTGATGTCATAATCATACCTAACACTATTATCCATACCTTTTCAGAAACTTTTGCCCATATGAGTAATCAGGAAAGCAAACGTCAGAGTGTGTGATTTGCTGAATGCACTCGTCACACCAAAGGAGATTTCAAAAATAGTTGGAGTGTCCATAAAGACTGTTTAGAATGGAAAGAAGAGAATGTCTATGAGCAAAACTATTACGAGAAAGTCTGGAAGATACTATTAAAGAAGAATGGGAGAAGTTGTCACCCGAATATTTGAGGAACACTTGCGCAAGTTTCAGGAAGCGTGTGAAGGCAGTTATTGAGAAAGAAGGAGGACACATAGAATAAAAACATTTTCTATTATGTAAATTTTCTTGTGGCAAATAAATTCTCATGACTTTCAATAAACTAATTGGTCATACACTGTCTTTCAATCCCTGCCTCAAAATATTGTAAATTTTGCTTCCCCACCCTGTAGTTCTCGCCCAAAATAGGTTTTAAGAGAAAAAAAATCATTTTCTAACAGGATTCCTGTTAGGTACAATGGTGTATTCACCGCAGATGTAGCAGAATACATCAGGCTTATTTTTGCAAGATCTTCTAGTCGAAGCCATTTCATTCACCTGTAATATTGAAAAGAAACATTAATCATAAATTGGCAAAAGTAAAATCTTCAGAACTCGATTATTGCAAGAAATATGAAAGAATTTGTATCATATGATGTGAAAATGCCCATGAATGTAAGCAAAAATGTTAAAAAGCCAATATGTAGCATAGTTCAGAAAGTTGACCTGATTCTGCAAAATTAATGTGATTTTTGGATTCAGCACCAAAATTATCCTAAATCAGCTCAAAAAACTTAAACAATAAATTTGTTGTCGACCAGTGTTATACACATCTGGAAAAAGTTTAGATACCAGTTGTGTTAGTATTTATAGTTACTGTTGTTATATTATACTGTATTTGCTGCACTAATGCCAGACCTCATATTGTTCAAATTACTGAGAACTGTTTTAATCTAGAAGTAGTAGTTTTGAAATTAAAATTTGATGGCTCAACCCTCCTTTTCAGTTACAGATTTCATTTGTTTCATCTGTGCCAGTCTTTCACATTGTTGGTGCTGGTGCTTCATGCTACTTAAAATGCAGTAGTTTAGCCTAGCAGTTTGATGGTTCAGAGGTTTTTAGTGAGGTTTAGGTCTGGAAAAATGCCAGTTCAATACATCTTTGGAAATAGTAGGCCACTATGACCCATAAGTAAAAGTTCAACAATTGCCATAAACTAAATTTCTAACACCAAGGCAAAAATCTGACAAAAGGCACATGAAATACTTGTTTTACAAATTTGACAGACAGATGGTCTTATCATTTCAAATCTAAAATGTAGGTTTGTGTCTCAAAATACCATGTGTCTGCCTCTGTAGTTTCTTAAATGTTTATGCTAAAGGCAATAACCATATGAATCTGTTTGGATAAGATGAGATAAGATATACTTTATTGTCATGGGGGCAGATTTGTAGTATGAACATTACTTTGAACAGACACTAATTCAAAGCATACTTAAACAGAAACACTGCATATTGTTAGCTTCATAGCATAATTTCTATGTCATACTCTACATGGACAAAAGTATTGGGACATGTTGAATTGAGGTATTTCTTCTAACAAGGGTCTGGGATATAAATCATTATTGACAAATGTCATTATATAGTTTTTATTGGGATAAATATCATTGCATTGTATTGGTTAGTTAGGTTTAAATTGTTATATTAATTCCAAAATGCCTCAGAGATGGTTTTTACTTATTTATCTCAACCTTGATTTTTTTTTTCTTCATCCATGACTATGATTTTAAATATTCCACCTCTAAACGTCTAAAATATTTTCCGTGCTCTCACTGTAAATAATAATTTTCTACCACAACTAACCATCTACTTTCTTCACATCTCCCATTAAGGAAATATTGATGTTTCTAAACTATAAGGACAAAAATACTGGGACACATCATAACTATAGCTGTAAGATGTCCTATTCATGATGATTTTAGCTATAAACATAAATATTAATAATCAATAATATTTATCACAATATAAAACTATATTATGACATTTCTCATTATTGTTTTGTATACCAGACCCCTGTTAGAAAAGAAACACCTGAATTCAACATGTCCCAATACTTTTGTCCATATAGGCTATGACTTAGGTTATTATGCTACGAGGCTGATGATATGTTGTAAAAGTACATGAATACTTGACTGCGCCTCTTTGAGCTGTGTTTGATCGTTCTCTTCCACCTTCAGGACGAATTTTAAACAGGTTTTCTAAGGACATCGGCATGCTGGACTCCAACATGCCGTGGACCTTTGTGGACTTTATTCAGGTTAGAGTTTTAACATTCCACTTACCTTTTCAGTGCACTGCATATATGAGGATAAATCATTTTAGGTTTTATTTCTGGCGAGCAGGTCTTCTTGCAGATTCTTGGTGTGATCTGTGTGGCAGCGTCTGTGATTCCTCTGATCCTCGTCCCTGTGATCCCCCTCCTCGGCGTCTTCCTCTGGCTGCGTCGTTACTTCCTGCGGACGTCCAGAGATATCAAACGCCTCGAGTCCACAAGTGAGTACAATACAACACACACACTCCCTTTTAACTTTGTTCATTAGTGTGACACTATTGATCATTGGAATTAAAGTTAGTTTGCACTCAGGTGTATTTCATCCTCAAAAAAATACGAAAAGAACCAAACAAAAGCAAGGTATGAATTTAACTGTGACTTAGACTTTGAGTCATGAACTTTAGGGTGCATTCAGTATGTTTAGCAGCAGTACTTAATTGACACTGACTGAATAACTTAGATCAGGAATGTCAAACTCATTTTACTTCGGGTTCAATATTCAGCCTGATTTGATCTCCAGTGAAATAATAAAATAATAGCCTATAAATAATGACAACTCCAAATTTTTCTTTCTATGAGCACAAAGAAACACATTCAATTATGCAAATATTTACATTTACAAACTATCTGAACAGAAAAAATGTGAATAACATGACAAAAAGGACATTTCTGAAGAAAAATAAGTACAATTTTAATACTATTATGGCTCAGTTTATCATTTATACATGTGCATGACACAAAACATTTAGTAACAGGCAAAATATTGTAAAATTTCCACTTAATTAAAAAAAAAATTCAGGTTGTTCATATTTCTCCAGGTTATTCACATTTTATTGCTGAAGGATAGTTTGTTAAAGGAAATATTTTCATAATTTAATGTTATTTTTTTGCACTAAAACAAAGATAATGATCTGGAGTTGTCATTATTTATAAACATGATATAAATTTTGTTTTTTCCACATTAAACCCAGAAGAAAATTTGAAGTAGTTATTTACAGGTTATTATGCCATTATTTTTATTTTAGATCACAACAATCCATATGTGGAAATTGAATTAAGTGATTTATCACCATTCATCATAAGATTTTCCTCTCCATTTAGCTTTTTTTTCAGGCGAAATCAGGCATTTTCTGAGATTTGATTTGCTGATCAGATTTAACGCTACATTTGACGGTTATTATCAAGAACTGAGACTTAACAAAAAGGGACTTTTTCAGTAAAATATATTATTAACTGAACATGAAACAAGTGTCTCCATCCACTGTCATTGATCAAACTCCATGGGTTTTGCTGGTGACTCAATGTTGTAGAAGATGACGGTGACTCCATGGTAACTACAGAGCCTCTGAACGTCCAAATGGGTCATATCTGATAACCATGAAAAGATGACGAACTGCATTTTTCACCAATTATTTAGATGTATTAATAGGATTAGTGGATCAACAGGTATTAAACAGTCTAGATCAGTAGATGCATTTAGTCACTGGTGGATATTTGGGTCTTTATGGGTTAATGCATAAAAATATTGTTTGTTTTATTGTTAAATGGGTTTAAAAGTATTGGATATCCTGTAGGTTCTGACACGACCCTTTCTGTCATCTTTCCTGTAGCTCGGAGTCCGGTCTTCTCCCATCTGTCCTCGTCTCTTCAGGGGCTGTGGACGATTCGCGCTTTCGGTGCAGAGGAAAGGTTCCAGAAAACCTTTGACGCTCATCAGGATCTGCACTCGGGTACGTTTCAGGTTCATATTCACTGTTCTCATCCAACTTTGGAACAAGACAAACAGATGTATATCCACTGCTCTAACACATGCATTGTTACTCTCATGGTACTTCAGTGACATATTTCGTTGTCCCAAACAGGGGCCTGGTTCCTGTTTCTGACTACTTCACGCTGGTTTGCTGTGCGCCTCGACGGCATCTGTTCCATATTTGTCACAGTCACTACCTTTGGATGCCTGCTGCTCAGACACCGTATGGAAGAATTTTCGCATTTCCCCTTTAAATACAATATGAAATGTTGTCTTATATGTGCAAAACACAGAAACTGAAATTTCAGCATCGTCATTTTTCCTCGTCTTACAGAGCTGGACGCCGGCTCCGTGGGTTTGGCTCTATCTTATGCCGTCACACTGATGGGCATGTTTCAGTGGGGTGTGAGGCAGAGTGCAGAAGTGGAGAACATGGTGAGTTTCCTAAAAATTACCTGTATCATAACAAGGGTTTTCACGGTCATACAGGGTGTCCATAAAGTGTCTTTACAATTTAACAAATTTATTACAACAGCAAATGAATAGACAAATGTGTGGAAATTATTACAAAATGAAAAGTAGATGTTTTTTTTTTCCTCATTTAATACACCTCTATATGGGCACCATTAGTTGCATGGAGTATGTCACGGTGGTACTGGATTTCTTGCCATGTTTTCTTGCCAAGACAACCACCACATGCATTTCCCCATGGTCACATTAAATGTTGCTACATTAAAATGCTGCTCTGCAATTACACATGTTTGTGGGCAGGACGTAGTTTCACTAAACTCCCCCACCAGCTTCGCTGTATTAGCCTACACTGTTGCTGTGCACTTTCATACCAATGGTTTGCAATTTGTTTTAAGCAACCACTTAAATAAATTTTGTCGCCCTTTTAGCTAAACACGCAGGAGTGAAATGTCTTTGGTGTGTGTGTGTTTGGGGGGGGGGGGGGGCTTGGCAGCAAAAAGGTTGAGAACTAGTGATCTAATATACAGGGTGTCCATAAAGTCTCTTTACAATGTAACACATGTATTACAAAAGCAAATGAATAGACAAATCTGTGAAAGTTATTATAAAATAAAACAGATGTTTAAGATGTTTTTGCCCCATTTAATCCACCTGTATATGGGAGTATTAGAGGCACAAAGCACATCCAGACGGTACTGGATTTCTTGACATGTTGTCTGTATCATAGCCTCATCAATGGTGCCAGTGGGATCAGTGATCTTCAGCTTCAGGTCGTTGATGTCCCGTATCTTTGTTCGATACACATATTTTAAACAAACCCCATAGAAAGAAATCCAGGGGATTGATATCTGGTGAACAAGGCGTCTAGGGAAACGGGCCGTCTCTTCCAATCCACCAGTGTGGAAATGTTTGATTTAGGAACCCACCAACATACAGTCCCCAATGTGGTGGTGCATCGTTGTACCTGGAAAATGGTGGTTGGTTGAAGGTCATCCAGTTGTGGTGACACATATTCAGTCAAAAGGTCAAGGTAAACGTGAAGTACTTGATCACTCATTCAAGAAAAATGGACCAATGATTCAATTGCACATGATCCCACCGAATACATAGAACTAAGCTGATTAACATATCTCATCAATTGCTTTTGTAATACATTTTTTAAATTGTGAAGAGACTTTGTGGACACTCTGTATTCTCCCTTAATATGGAGGCAACGTTGTCGTAACAGATTCATTTTTTTCTGTAAGAAACACATTTTATTTAACACCTTATATAAAGGAAGTGGCAGAAAGAATGAAACTGAGAAGTACTTGTGTTCCTTCAAACAGCATTAATACAGAAACTAAAAAAAGAGGAAGGCTTCATCTTACGGTCAAGGATAAAAGTCACCATGTCTGTGATTTGTAAAGTAAAAAAAATCCCTGCAAAGTATGATTATACAATATGTGAATGCACCACACAGAACAGAAAGTTGTGAATCACATGAGGTCCACAGGTTCTGTTAGTCTAGGGCAGGGGTGTCAAACATGCAATCTGGCTTGTGGGATGAGTTTGTGAAATGCAAAAATTACACTGAAGATATACTCTTAACAGTCAAGGATGTTAAAATCATTTTATTTCAGTGTTCACATACAGACCAATATGATCTTATCTGGTCAGACCAGTAAAATAATAACATAATAACCTATAAATAATGACAACTTCAGTTTTATCTCTGCATTAGTGTAAAAACTAAAATTACATGAAAATGTTTACATTTACAAACTGTCCTTTCACAAAAAAATATGAATAACCTGAAATGCCCTAAGAGAAGTTAGAGCAATTTTACCAATATTCTGCCTGTTACTAAATGTTTTGTGTATTTGTGGATCCACTGTGATGTGTAAGTTGTGATGCACATGTGTAAATAATAAGCTGAAGCATAATATTGTTAAAATTGCTTCTTTTTCTTAAGAAATTTCAGGTTGTTCATGTTATTCGCATTTTTTAAAAGACAGTTTGTAAATGCAAATATTTTCATGTTAATACCTCCGCCAGGAGGTATTGTGATCACTTTGCTTTTTGTGTTTGTATGCGTGCGTGTTTTTATTTGTGTGTTTGTTTGTTAGCAAGATAACTCAAGAAGTTATGGATGGATTTTCGTAAAATTTTCAGGAAATGTTGATACTAGCACAAGGAAGAAATGATTAAATTTTGGTGGTGATCGGTTTGGGGGGGGCAGATCTATCTTGGCGGAGGTCTGCGCTCTCCAAATGCATTCTTGTTTGACTTGAGTTCGTTTTGGTCTGTATGTGGCCTCTGAACTAAAATGAGTTTGACAGCCCTGGTTTAGTGTGAATGTAAAGTTAAATCTGTGAGGTTTTCGTTTCTGCTGTGTTTAGATGACTTCAGTGGAGAGAGTAGTGGAGTACACTGAACTGGAGAATGAAGCACCCTGGGAAACCCAGAAGCGTCCCCCTCCTGATTGGCCCAGCAACGGCCTGGTAAAGTTTGATGGGGTCAGTTTCTCCTACTCCCCGAGGGGCCTGTAGTTCTGCACAACATGAAAGCAATGTTCCGACCCAAAGAGAAGGTAAGATATTGTGCACTGTCAAAAAGTCACGACGTTAAACCTGAACCGACAGCTTTAACAGTATCCATGTTTCCTGTCCATCAGGTTGGTATTGTGGGTCGGACCGTGGCTGGAAAGAGCTCCCTGGTCTCAGCTCTGTTCCGCCTGGCAGAGCCGAAGGGAAGGATCTACATCGATGGAATTTTGACATCTGAGATCGGCCTCCATGACTTGCGGCAGAAGATGTCCATCATTCCTCAGGTACATCATGTATATAACTATACTTACCCTGTTTCTGGTATGGCTGTGACGATTGGCGGAGGAGAGCGGAGGAGGAAACACACCAGGAGACTGGAATGATCTTCACTGCGCTGTAATTTATTTACAGTGACCATCTAAGGAACATAGCCATAAGGGCTGTGTTAGTGCAAAAAAATAACCAAAAAAAAAACCAACCAAAAACTAACTGATGAAAAACAGCCGGACAGAACATAAGGAAACTCAGATATTGTCAACAGAAACTAAAGCTCAGTCCATAGCTACGGGCACCCAGCTCCATCAGCATGCGCCACACAAGCAGGGCCAAACTTCATTCTCAAGGATCATCTACTTCAGGCCTTATATACCTGTTGCCCCTCCCTTATGATCAAACCATCCATGAGTATTACTTTTCCCTTACAGTTACCATGTACTGGAAATATACTCGAATCCCTACTAAAACCTTATTTTTTACAACTCCCCCAAAAAGTCTCAAAACAGATCAGACATAGTTTAGGGTATTTAATGGTTAATATCTGTCAAACTCACAACACTCCCCTCTGATTGCTGCCACACTTGGTATGTTCTGATGCCTTCTGCTGTAAAAGGTTTGGGAACCTCCTTCTTCCTGTTTAATTGACTGGTCTAGAACCTGGTGATGAGATGGAGTGAACATGGAGTGGGTAACAAGAATGAACAAAAGAAAAATACTAGGATACCCAAAATGTATTCTGATTTGTGGGCCCAATATGTAAATATTTCCGAGGATGCAAAAGTGATGACTATATGATTACCAGGAACAAACAAAACTAGACCAGCTAGGCTAGCAGGCCAACTCAGCACCAGGCCCAGAGCCCGAGAATGAAGGATAGAGGTTCAAACCACTCACAGAGCATGGGCTGCCACCATGACAATGGTGCTATTAAAACTCTAACCATCCTGATTACCAGCGAAGAGTAGTATGAATATTTAACTACTTCACTACTGTCATTTTAATGGAAAATTAAAAACAGGCTAGAATAAAAGAAAAAGACAAAGAAAGGAATTGAAGTTTTACAGGTTTTTACTAAATAAGGAACTCAGAATGTACATCAGTAAGAGATTTAGCATGTTGAACGTGAATTGGAACACACTGAACGACAACAAGTATTTGAATTTTGGCCCAGTAGTGTTTGTTTTGGGGCTCTTTTTTTATAAATCAGTCCAGCTGCTTTTTGGCTCCTGGTTGGACTCCAAAAAGTAGTTACACAGTCAAAACACAGTAAAAATAAAATAAAATAACTAAAGGAAAATAACAATAACACTGCAAACAGTAAACATAGAAAAGAAGAAGGAAAACGGTTTTAGCCCAAGATGTCTATTTTTATAGTGAGTCGGTCTCACTCACTGCTCTGTGTTTTGCCCCCCATCACACAGGTGGCGGGTGGCAAACTGAGCATGGTCAGATGTGTATGGAAAGAACAAGGTTGATTTTATCAGCATGTTTTGAAATGTTTCCAGTTAAGCAAATGGTTGAATTTTTATGAATATTTAAAATAAATCATACATTCAGAATGCTCCCACAGACACGTCAGGGGCTAAAGGGTTAAAGCTGGGAGAACCACTGTAAATTGCTTGATTGCATTCAGAACCTTATTGCATTTTTTAAACTATAAAAATACATTCCATTCATTAAAGACACCTTTTCTAGGCCACCCATCTCATAATAACAAGGAAAAATCTCAAGGCTACTAATAGATCATTGTCACATACCATGGAATGCCTTCAAAAAATATTGATATAAATTCTATTAAATAAGGTGTGTTTTAGTATTCCAAGAAAGTGCTCTAGGACAATGATTGATTATTTTCCTGAACTTTTCATAACCTATTCATTATTACGAGATCAAGATTCTTGTAATTATGAGAAAAGGGGTCAAAAGAAACTAAACTTTAATAGATGTGGCAAATGTAAACCAGGGCCTATTTGCTCTAATAAGAAATGATGTAAAATAATTGTACCAGACATTGTCACTTCTGATGTTTTTGTGATTAAATAGAAACAAAACAGCAGTAAAACTAACAGGCTTTCAAAATGTAAATGGTAATGTTGCAAACAAAAATAATAATAGTGTACAAATGTCTAACCATGGTTTGCAAGTTTTACTGGTTTAACATCCCGCCAAAAATTCCCAATGATTATTCCACAGGACCCGGTGCTGTTTACTGGTTCTATGAGGAAGAACCTGGACCCGTTTAACCAACACACAGATGAAGAACTGTGGAATGCTCTGCAAGAGGTACGCTTTCAGAGGGTTCAGATATTTACACTCACAGATGAATGAGTCCACACATCTTCTCAGTGACCATCAAGTTTTACATCAAATATTAAATATTTTATTAGTTTTAGAGCATATACTGGTTAAGTGTGTATGTATCCTGTGTTATTTGGCAGGATCACACGGGATGTCATACTGGGAATTAATGCATTATCATGAAATAGAATGTGTTTTGCAGAGGAGTGGTGCATCCAACTCTATAAAGCTCATGTACTCCAAAAGCTGTAATGACCTGATTATGGGCCAAGCCTAAAGATGTATGCACATAGTTAAAGAGACAGAAGTTTGATTGAAATATCCATCTGCCAATCATAGTCCTTCACAACAGCTAAGATTGATTAAGGTCTAAATTTCTCTTCTGTTACACCAGCAGTGTCAAACTCATTTCAGTTCAGGGCCATATTCAGCCCAATATGACCTCAAGTGGACCGAACCAGTAAAATAATGGAAAAAATAGCCTGTAAATATTGGCAATTCCAATTTTTTCTCTTTGTTTTAGTGCAAAAAAGTCAAATTAAATTAGGAAAATGTTAAAATGTGTACATTTACAAACACTTTTTTTTGCAAAAATAATAAATAACCTGAACAACCTGAACTGTCTTAAGAAAAATAATGTAATTTTAACAATATTATGTCTTAACTTATTTCTATGTGTTTTGCAGACAGTGGGTCTATAAAGGCGCAAAACTTTTATTAACAGAAGGAATATTATTAACTTAGCAGTTTGGAATTTGAAGTTGACATTATGTATAGGTTATTCTGCTATTATTTACTAGTCTGACCCACTTGTGATCAAATTGGGCTAAATTAAGTTTAACACAGTTGACTGTTAATGTTTTAGTGTAAATTTTGCCCTTTGCAAATTCATCCTACGGGCCGGAGTGGGAACTGTGGTCGGCCAGATCTGGCCCGCAGGCCACATGTTTGACACCCCTGTGTTACACTGTGCATTCATTACACAGGTCCAGCTGAAATCTGTGGTGGAGGAGCTGCCCGGGAAACTAGAGACGGTTCTGGCCGAGTCGGGCTCTAACTTCAGCGTGGGTCAGAGCAGCTGGTGTGTCTGGCCAGAGCCATCCTGAGGAAGAACCGCATCCTTATCATCGATGAGGCCACCGCCAACGTAGACCCCAGGTATGGGTTCACAGTGACCGTTACAAAATCCTCCTGTTGGAATTAGAAAATAATGAAAGAGAATGTAATTGAGGAGGGTTTCAACACAAGAACAAATAAAAATAGATGTTCCTGTTTTGGCAAAAGATCAGATAGGCTATACTTTATCGCTCTAGCAAACAACAGTAAAAATAAAAAAAATAAAAAACACATGGAAAACAGTGTAAAAAAAAAAAAATATATATATATATATATTATATATATATTATATATAATATATATATATATATATATGTGTATATATATATATGTATATATGTGTATATAATATGATATTATAATATAATACACAATAAAATATACAATAAAAACAATAAACATCATATACAATAGAAAAAAAGAGAAGATAAAAAATATATATAAAACAAATTTGTTAAAGTGACTAATTTGTTAAAATGACTGAATGACATAAATAGACATAAATGAGTTCTCTGAGTTTCAAAAGCACCTAAAATGAAAAAGAGATTGTTAGGGATTATTAGGAATGTTAAATGATATAAATATAAGAGAATTAGCATCATTCTTATGTATTTGTATTTCTTTGCTGTTGTTGTGTATTCTAGGTCTTGCATCAGCTAACTTTATAGTCCCAAAAGATCAGTTGAAATAGGTTAAAATAAGAGAATATTAATAAAAGTGTGTATCTGTTTCATCTGTTATGTTATTTAACATGTGAGATGACGAATTACAGGTATACTAAAGCTGTAGTATAAAATAAGTGTAGTTCATTCATTTATTGTTATTGATTATTTATCATATTTTTTCCTACTGAATGTCTTGACACTACACATTGCAGTGCACAGTTTTTAAAAGCTCGACACTGAATCAAAACCTTACATTTTGGTTAATTTTATTTGTTTGTTTATTTATGTAGTAAATAAAATTTAAAAATGTATTTTTTAATTGCAAAATTTCAAAAAATCTGTAGTTACTGCCTCTGGCCCAGTGGCTCATGTTGGTAGAAGTGTTTGGAGGTCACACAGAGACCAGCGTTCAGGACTTATGAGGAAATATGAGTCCACATGATCATCTGACATTGGAGATATGCCTTTTTTTTTCTTTCAGATTTTTAGAGAAACACAAAATGAAACAGAAAAAAAAGTAAATTGAGTATTTGATGATTAAGGAGAAAAAAAGTCATTTTTGTCAAGCAAAAAACCCTCAAAAAACAGGGTATGGGTAATTATTTCAGGAAGGTGACAATACAATCCCTTGAATCTCAGTTCAAGGATCTTCACAGTATTGGCCACTTTAACCCTCATCTTCAGGTGGTGGACCGCAAAATACTACGGTTTCAGCTGCATGACACTTGAAGCCAGGTGTCTAAATCACCCTGGAAGTATTTTACTAATCAAATATGACAGTGTGAGATTTTGCAAGTCATGGCTCAGTCTGAGCTTTTACTGTTACTATTTCTATGATAAGCTTTAGTATTCAATAACATACCATTAGTAGTCTGAAGGGATATTTGGCGCCCTCTAATGGACATGCTAACAAACTACAGCAATCTTTTTCAAAACATATATTAATGAAATTAATCTAGCTGCATTTAGATTTGCGCATATGGATCAATCCATTGATAAAGATTAGTCAGTCCTTATTAAAGCTGAGTTTAGATCCATTCAGTTTCAGTGAAAATGCTGAAAGTTACTAGAAGCCAGGCGTAGTTTGATCTTTGTCCACAGCGATTGCCAATATGAATAACACTAGAAATTAGGCCTGTAACTGTACACAAACTTTTCGGTTCAGTATGTTTTCGGTTTTGAAAGCCACGGTTAATTTTTTTCAGTTTGGTACGGGAAGAAAGAAAACCCCTCAAAATGTCTTTAATACGTTTATGAATTTTGAAAATTTTTCCCCCAAATTTTGGACACAATAGAAGATAGAAAAACAGGAATATAATTCTGCTGCTCTAAATCAAATAGAAAATAAAATGAATTATTAATATTACTAAATGTATGTTAAACTTTAGTATTGCACTTTTCCCTGACAGGTAGTTTTGAACAAACAACAAAAATCAAATCACAGTTCTGTCAGTTCACATTCTGCATAAAAATACCAAAAAATTCCACATGAAGTGCAACATTAACAAGAGGACAAACTGGTATTCTCTTTAAACAAACTGAAGAGCAACTGACAACAAAAAATTAACCAAATTATTTATTTTAGGACAGAGAACAAACTGTTTAGGACACTTTGTGTACATGCATGTGCACGTGCAGGGTGCAATTTGTCGGGGGGGGTTTGTGGGTTTTTTTGGGTTTTTTGGTTTTTTTTTGGTCGGAGCCAGGGGGATTGGGGGGTCCATAACTAACGTAACAAACGCTGGCGTGAAACGAAAGTGAAACTTTATATTCTTTCAATGTCCAACTCCGGGTTCTATTCCTTTTTTTTTTTTTTTCTTCTTCGGGTTCTGTTCCTCTGTTATACAGCGTGTGTGTGTGTGTGTGTGTGTGTGTGTGAGACAGACAGAGCTAGTGTAAGTGTTTCAGAACTACCGTAGTTGATAGGCGGTAAACAACGTCCGTCTTAATATCGTCTGTTTCCCCTTGTTGTCTTTCACCGGGACCTGAACTGATCCCAAATGGGACTGTAATAATGGTGGAGGGTCTTCAGTCTCTTCCTTCCAGGTTCACATCATATTTGTTTGGGGTTTTTTTTGGTTTTTTTACCTTGTATCATCTGCCATTTCATAGTGCGCATTTCAATGTGCGCGTCCTTCAATATGTCCGTGTGGAACTTGCACGGATTTAAAGTTCCGCATCAAACAACGTCTTTCGTTCCTTTTTCTTTTTCTCAACATACTGTGCTGTTTCAGTACAGCTGTGTACCGAACCAAACAGGTGTGTACCGAAACGGTTCGGTTTGGTACGTGTACCATTACAGGCCTACTAGAAATATTGAGTTAGAACCAACATTTCCCGTCAGATCCAATTTCTGTTTGTGGAAAACTGGATTAATAATTTAATGAAAACTTTGTCCATTCAGTTACCTTTCACCTAAAAGATTTTTTTCAAATGTGGAAGACATCTGTCCAGCTGTTTAAATTTCAGTGTTGCCGTGAGCATGACTCGATCCATCACAGGGTTATGTGAGTTTTTGGAGGTGAAGTCTGAGGCTGCATCAGCTGACTGTATTTTCTAGTCCCAAAAAGCTCAGAACAGCGATGTTGTTGGTGTTGTTTTCATTAAAGACAAGGTGATTTCACAGTATTTCTTGGATATGTTTTGTCTGTTCAGGACAGATGAGCTCATCCAGCGAACCATACGAGAGAAGTTCAGCGAGTGTACTGTGCTCACCATCGCTCATCGTCAACACCATCATAGACAGTGACAGGATTCTGGTGAGTCCAAAGTCAGGATTATTCCTACAGAGTAAAGGGCTGGATGGTCTCACTACAAACCCTCTTAAACTGTCAATATTTGCAATTATTACTCCAAGCATTAAAGCTTAATTTCTTTTTGCATTCAGGTCCTAGATGCAGGAAGAATCCATGCGTATGATGAGCCTTACACCTTACTTCAAGATGAAGACGGTATTTTTTACAAAATGGTGCAGCAGACTGGCAAGCAGGAAGCAGCTGCTCTACTAGAAGCAGCTCAAAAGGTTAGTAATAGATAGATATAGAATAGAATAGAATGAATAGAATAGAATAGCCTTTATTGCCACTGTGTGTACAATTAAATTAGGAGTGCTACTCCAGTCAGTACAACAACATTTAACAAAACACCAGTTCTACAGAAATAAGAAGAGCGAATGTAAAATTACAAAAACTAAAAATAAGATAAGAAAATAGAATATAAAATTTTACAAAGTAACATAAGGATAGAGCTAAATAGAATAAAAAAATAATTTGGACATAATATGAATAGATGCAAATTTACAGTATTAATAGTATGTGACAGTATGTATACCTATGAACCAAGTCTATATGAAAATAGTGCATTTATTTTTAAATATGAATAAGTATTGCATTAATTGCAGAATACAAGATTGTTGCACAACTTACTGCACATAAGTTCACATTGTAAGGTTATTAACAATGTGTGACAGTACGTATATCTATGAATGATATTAACAGTATGTATATCTTTGAAAACAGTATGTATATTATGACCAAGTCTATATAAAAATAGTGCATTTAGACTTTGATAAGTATTATTTTTATATAAATATTTTACTAGCAACATCAGTGCTCTTTCTATGTGTAAAAAAATAAACAGTGTTTAACAAAATTCCCCTTACTCTGTGTTTCAGGCCTATGATAGCAGAACCCGTCCAAACCTGTCGAATGGATTCTCCGAATCAGAAGGCATATATATGAGACAGCAATGTAAGCTCAAAGACACTCTGAACGTTTGGCCGTGAGGCTACATAAAGTGCCTGGGCTCTTTTCGTGGCCCATCATCCTCCAGTGAACGAAGTGAGGGCGTCCGCTCGCACGGTGAGGTTTCTGGAGGACGAGATGCCGTTGCCTGAACCAAGTGGTCTGATCTATGCACACGACGCTGTTTCCTTCAGGCCAAGTGCCTGGAAATCACTGCTGTAAAAATACATACAACACTATTTATTTTCTGTTTTGTGTGCCGTCCAGAAATTAGTTTCAAATAACCAGATTGTCCTTAAAAAACCTGAAAGTGCCTTACTTCAAGTCTGCAGCAGTTTGTACATGTGTTAATTTAAGTTATGATCGTATATCATAGTTAAGGGTGCCTTTGTGATCGTTTGAAATGCAGGTACAAGTTACCAAAGAGTTGACCAAAATTCACACAGTTCAGAAAGAATTTAAATCATTCTCACACACAAGTATTTCTAGCCATCAGGAACAGTATATTAATGTAATTTCTAACTCTACCTTTCTGTAGAGTTGCTATAGCAGCTATGACTGAACTGAATTGTGCTTGATTTAGTTAAAACACATGTACACTTTATTTTCCTATTTAACTGCCAAGGTTTATTGTTAATAGCCGTATAATATCCATAGATTGCACTTTGCTGCTATCAATGTGTCAACACAGAAATGAAAAGTCAAAATTGTCCCTGAATAAAGTGGGATTTGTTGAACAACAGAAGCAGGTTTGTTATTGTGTGGTTTACAGTGTCTGAGTAAAGGCTGCTACGACACACCGTTCAGGCAGAACTTTCTTCTCATGCAGTGTGCGAGATCTATTGTGCGATTGGTCAGGTATTCAAAGTGGGCGTGGTTAGTGCAGAGGACCCCGCCTCCTTTGATGAGTTTGGCACTTGAGTTTCTCATGAAGTATGAAATGTATTGACCAGAACTAACTTTATTCTTGTTTTTGCCACCTCAAAAAGATGAAAAAACTTCTCTGTTGTTATGTAGCAAGCTACACCGTCCAGGGAGAGCTTTGTTCGCATGCATGTGAACTATTGCACGATTGGTTAGATATTCGAAGTGGGCGTGGTTAATATGGACAAGCAGATGACCCACTTCTGAGTTCGGCACAAGTTTCTCGTGAAGTATGAACCTGGTGTTTGGCCGTATTTTGTATACTATATCACAAAACTTTCCTTTTTAAAAACGAAATTTTGTTATAAATAACAATAATAATAAATAAATACATAAAATATGTTTACAGACATTACAGTTTAAGATCCTGCTCAAATGTTCATATTCTATTAGTTGTGAAATGAACTTATAATGTTCAGTAACTGAATCATTCAACATCATAACATTATTTTTGTGCGAGCCCAACAAAGGAACTAACATGTGCCTCTCAGACAGTAAAAAGTGCTTTTAGGATGATTGAAATAACCATTATTTAACAAAACAATGTTATCCATAAAAAAAAAATAAAAAAAAAACTACATGCATGACGTGCAATATCACAATACTACCTTTTTAGTATACAAACAACAGAGTAAAATACCCATTTAAATAAATACCTAAAAATATCGATATAGTACTTTTTATATCAATACAGTATCATGAAATGAAATATCGTGATATATTGTGGAACCAATATTTTCTTACACCCCTAGGCAGCGTGTGTTTTATAACATCAGCAAGAAAGAAAGTATCATTTAGTTTCTCCGAGTGTCATTTAAGACAATGGAGAAGTGGGTGTAACGCGGAGGGTTGAGCCAGGTCAAACCCACCAATAGAAACTCTTCTCTCATCCATCTGCGTAGGCCCCGCACCATTAAGTGCAGTTTAACTCGCAAATAAACCTTCTGAACTTGCAAACAAAGAGGACTGATTTATAAACAAAATGATCTCTTTTTTTTTATTGCACTTATTGTCTTTTGCTCTCAAATCTCTTTTTTGGTTGCAAATGTATTCTATTTGATTGATTAATAAGGAAACAAATGTCAACAAATGCAATAAAATGTACCAAAAATGCATATTTAAATAGACAACAAATGTCCACTAGAGGAGGCGGGCCTCAGTAGATCCATATTTACTTCCATGAACACAGTGTACTGCCTGTCACATTTAAATCATGTGAGCAAACATGCAAATAAAAGGTTGGATTTCAAAGATCCTTTCACTGCCCAGTCTGTATTTTCCAATACATCAGCTTGGAGACTAAGGCTGAATCCAAATTCACCCCTTGGCCCACGCGTACACGTGAAGGGGTCGTCGAAATGGAGATGTTCCAAGACCACACTACAAATGGAAGGGTAGGAGAAATTTCCCATAATTCTGCTTGAATCATTGGCAAGATGGAGGTAAACACAACAAAAAAGTGCAGCAGGGATCAAACAAACACACAAATGTACGTATTTTCTCAGTAAACAACTTAATCATTTGATCGAATGCCGTTTCAGTGTGTTATAGATCGCATTTCTACAGATTATAGTTTGTAGCTGCAAAAAGATGTCCAAAGCCCATGGAACAGAGACGGTTACAGCTACTGACGGCATGATGAATATCATCTTTATTGTCATTAACAGCTACACTATATTGCCAAAAGTATTTGCTCACCCATCCAAATAATCAGAATCAGGTGTTCCAATCACTTCCATGGCCACAGGTGTGTAAAATCAAGCACCTAGGCATGCAGACTGCTTTTACAAACATTTGTGACAGAATGGGTCGCTCTCAGGAGCTCAGTGAATTCCAGCGTGGAACTGTGATAGGATGCCACCTGTGCAACAAATCCAGTCATGAAATTTCCTGGCCCCTAAATATTCCACAGTCAACTGTCAGCTGTTTTATAAGAAAGTGGAAGTGTTTGGGAACGACAGCAACTCAGCCACCAAGTGGTAGGCCACGTAAACTGACGGAGCGGGGTCAGCGGATGCTGAGCGCAGAGTGCGAAGAGGTGGCCAACTTTCTGCAGTCAATGGCTACAGACCTCCAAACTTCATGTGGCCTTCAGATCAGCTCCAGAACAGTGCACAGAGAGCTTCATGGAATGGGTTTCCGTGGCCGAGCAGCTGCATCCAGGCCATACATCACCAAGTGCAATGCAAAGCGCCGGATGCAGTGGTGTAAAGCACGCCGCCACTGGACTCTAGAGCAGTGGAGGCGCCTTCTCTGGAGTGACCAATCACGCTTCTCCATCTGGCAATCTGATGGACGGGTCTGGGTTTGGCGGTCGCCAGGAGAACGATACTTGTCGGACCGCATTGTGCCAGTTTGGTGGAGGGGGGATTATGGTGTGGGGTTGTTTTTCAGGAGCTGGGCTGGGCCCCTTAGTTCCAGTGAAAGGAACTGGGAATGCTTCAGCAGACCAAGACATTTTGGACAATTCCATGCTCCCAACTTTGTGGGAACAGTTTGGAGCCGGCCCCTTCCTCTTCCAACATGACTGTGCACCAGTGCACAAAGCAAGGTCCATAAAGACATGGATGACAGAGTCTGGTGTGGATGAACTGGACTGGCCTGCACAGAGTCCTGACCTCAACATAGAACACCTTTGGATGAATTAGAGCGCAGACTGAGAGCCAGGCCTTCTGTCCAACATCAGTGTGTGACCTCACGAATGCGCTTCTGGAAGAATGGTCCAAAATTCCCATGAGCACACTCCTAAACCTTGTGGACAGCCTTCCCAGAAGAGTTGAAGCTGTTATAGCTGCAAACGTCATATTGAACCCCATAGACTAGGAATGGGATGTCACTGAAATTCATATGCAAGTCAAGGCAGGTGAGCGAATACTTTTGGCAATATGTATGTATAGCAGGAACCATATATAGTGAGAATGAAGTACATGGGGGTCTGACACAAGGGATTACGATACAAAAGGTGCATTAATGCGATGCAGGACAGCTGACCCAGTCTTAGACTGACACGGGTATAACAGACAAACAGATCAGTCATGGTGGTTGTGTGTCCTGGAGCACACAGGGAATATTGCACAGTTACAAGTCCAAGTCCTTAGCAGCATATTAGTCATATTGCACTGTACAGTATTAATAATAATTATAATTCCAGCCTAAGATTGATGCAGATGCAGATGTGGCTGCAGGTTTAGGTCTCGACTGTTTCAATAAAATATAATTTAATGTTATTTAACTGTTCCAGTTGGAAGACAATGAATGAATGAGCGGACAGTTACATTGACCATCTGTGAATCACAAATGAATCCAAAAGCTCCAACAGATAAAAAACAGGTCAAAGGCCTGAGAAGAGAATGTGTGTCCGGTTCCACTCCATCCATCAGATCAGCGAGTTGTAAAGTTTCACACTGATTTAACATGAATGTGGTTCAGGTGGAGCTGAACCCAAATCTACAACCTGCAGCAACTATTAACCTCATTTCAATAAACTTTACCTTCACTGCTCTTAAATCTTCTTCACCGGTTTTACAGGAGGAAGTGTGTTGATGTGAACAGAAACTTGTTCCATGTGGTTGATGCTGTAGTTTATTAAATGACCACTAGGTGTCAGACAAACACAACAATTTGGGACACAGGTTAATGAGTCAATCCATCACTGATTTTCATTTAAATACTTTTACACATAAAACCATAGAATATTACAGATGCTTAACATTTACCGAAAAAAAATATTAAATGTCATTGTTTTATTCTCATTAATGTCTGACACTTGACTTAACTTTCTTAATATTAATTTCTGTTCATTTTTAAGGACATATGACTTTACTTCTTAACTTGTTTCAATGTCCTCATGTTAAAAACAGCTTTAACCCTTTCATGCATAGTGGTCACTACAGTGGACAGATAGCTCTTCTCTTGTATATTCATGGATTTTGTTGTTTTGGTTTATTGTTGTTGTTTTTTACACATATCTTGATTAAAGTTTTAACACATTCCATATCTTTTCTGACATGAATTGGCAACATTGTGTAGATCTCCCCTGAGCATAAACCCCCAGAATCACAAGCCCCCCACCACCCCACCACCACCACCACCACCAGTAGTTATTACACAATTTATCTGTACATGCATGTTTCTTTGCTTCAAAAATTAAATGCATGGTGTCCAGCTGATAATGATGATGATTATTATTATATTTTTTTACTTTTTTTTTTTTTACTTTTTATTTATTTTTTTTTTATTTTTTATATAAGAAAATTTTGAATCACATTGTTTTTTTCATTCCTAAAGAGGAATAAAAACACACAGGAAAAAATCTTGACTACGGTTCTCATAATTCATGCATGAAAAGGTTAAACAAAACAAGTTCAGTTGTAAAATTTGATTATTTTCATTGATTCTATCGACACTGATCTGTGATTGAACTGTTGAATTCTTTCAGAACCAGATGTAAATAACTGCCATAAAAACGTGATGATGGAACTGAGTTTGGAGATGAATTTACCAACATCTAGTGATGGTTGTAGACTCAGTGTCCATATAGAAGATAACCATGTCCTCCTCTATGTCCACGTGTTGGCTGTTGTTGCTGTTTTTGTTTGTTTGTTTATTTTTTGCTTTTTAGTGACTTCCAATAGACAAACATACATAACACATCAACACATACCACACTAAATGCACAGTGAAATGCAAACTAACCTCACTGCACACACACACACACAAACTGTGTAAGAGAAAAATGAAATACAAATAATTATTTAAAAATTAAATAATAATAATACTAATAATAACACTGGTCAACAACAAATTTATTGTTTAAGTTTTTTTGAGCTGATTTAGGATAATTTTGGTGTGTTGAATCCAAAAATCACCTTAATTTTGCTCAATCAGGTCAACTTTCTGAACTATGCTACATATTGGCTTTTTAACATTTTTGCTTACATTCATGGGCATTTTCACATCATATGATACAAAATTATTTCATACTTCTTGCAATAAAGAGTTCTGAAGATTTTACTTTTGCCAATTTATGATTAATGTGTTTTTTTAATATTACAGGTGAATGAAATGGCTTCGACTAGAAGATCTTGCAAAAATAAGCCTGACGTATTCTGCTACATCTGTGGTGAATACACCATTGTACCTAACAGGAATCAAGTCACAAGTTTCATGAAGTGTGCTTACCAATCTTATTTTGGTATTAATATTTTTGGAATTAATATGGTATTAATTCATTTTGTGAGAAGATCCAATTTTTCAAAATCAAATTAGCAAAAAACCCTGACCTGATTGAGAAAAACAGATGTCATTTTTGAATTTAGTGATGCAAAATGGTCCTAATTCAGTTGAAAAAGCCTAGACAACTTGCAAAAAACATGTTTTTGTAACCCAGTGTAATAATAGCACACACAAAGAGAGAGAGGAGAAAAGGGAAGCTGTCACACTCAGTAGGTTTACAGATGAGTATAATCTATTGTTATTGAAGTCAATCAACTCCTTTTCCACTGAAATGCTGGTTTGGAGCCAGTGCCTGACTTAGCATCATTTGTTTGTTTGTTTGTTTGTTGTTGTTTTGTTTTTTACATTTAATTTAATGTGTGTTATTATAGCCTGTAAACCATAAGAGGTAATTCATATCTGGGGGGTGGCGGAAATGCACAAATAATGTTTGCAGCTGCCGTTAAAAAAAAGAAGAAAAAGACTTAGATTTAGCACCGGTTCTTTGTTATCCGGGACCAGGTTCCAGGTTCCAGGCTAGCACTAACTTCAAACTGGGCTAAACCAGGGCCATGTTAAGAACCGATGACGTAACCCTGACGTCATCAGTGGGCGGGGATTACAGACTAATATAGGAAGCGCGAACGCCATGAACCGCCATTTTATAAACTACACACTACCGTTTTAACTTTAGTGTTTAGAGAAAGAATTATGGAAGCCAAAACAAGCAGCAGTGGTCTGAGGAGGAGACCCAGTGCTTTCTGGCACTGTGGGCTTCATCCGAAGTCCAAGACAAGTTGTTGGAAAAAATACAAAGCGAGATGGCAGCTGCCGGCTACGAGCGGAGCCTGGAGCAGCTTCTGACCAAACAGAAGAAGTTAAAGAAGGACTACAGGGACCACAGGAGACAGACAGGAAGCAGCGGCCGGACCAAAAACATTCTGTACTTCGACCTGCTGGACTCCATTTTAGGGGACAGGCCGGTGAATCAGACTACCGGTGAACTGAGGTCAGCCACGGACATACTGCTTTCCATTGTGGACGACTCCATTGTTACAGCAGCGGCAAACGAAACTGGTGAGTTGTGTTTCTCAAACGCGTGGTTAATAACTCAAAAAGTCCACTTTGGAGATTAAAGCGAGCTACAAACGTTACGGTCGTTACAACGCTAGCTAGTGGTATGCTAACAACAAGCTAACAATGACACTTCGGTAATGTGAGCATTAGGGCTGGGTGAAAAAAAATCTGTTTAATCGATCTCATTGTAATTTTGCGTAATCGATTAATAGTGGATGAGATCGATTTTTCAGAGCAGGACCAGGACTACGCGGAACCGTCTTGCGAACCCCGGGGGAAGACGCGGAAAACACGCGGTGGGGAAACCCTTCCACTGGAGGTCCTCCAGCCTCAAACTGGAACCGGCAGTGTGAGGGCTGTCCGCCCGGGGAGTCTCTGAAGCCGGTCATTCTTGGTATAATAACTTGGATCCATACTATCACCTATGGCTGAGTATGGAGTTAGAGGAAGTACAGCGACAGTGTCCGACTTACCCCCCCCCCCCAACACTCCCGGATAGGTGCACCCCCCAGCCCCGCTCCGACCAACAATCACGGAGCACGCACCCCACCCCAACACTCCGGGATAGCGTGCACCCCCCAGCCCCGCTCCGAATAACAATCACGGAGCGCGCACCCCCCCCGCCCCACCACCATCACCCCCCCCCCCCCAGTAAGTAGAAGCCACCAGCCATAAAACAGAATAAAGGTGATGAAGTCCGTTCTTCACCACTGAAGGAACATGGCACTGTTTCTGTGCCGTTCATTATTTAAGAGCACACTGAGCAATTTACTGCAGAAGTGTCATATGTATGTCCTTTCTAATATCAATACTGATACCAGTATTGATGTGTTGCATGAATGTGATACTCAAATAATCAGGTTACAACTCAAAATTGTACTTTGGTATCACTAAATTACTGAATCAATCATTCATTCATTTTCTGAACCCGCTTTATCCTCACTAGGGTCACGGGGGTCGCTTGGAGCCTATCCCAGCTACATGGGGTGAAGGCAGGGTACACCCTGGACAAGTCGCCAGTTCATCGCAGGGCTGAACATATAGAGACAAACAATCACTCTCACATTCACACCTTGGCAATTTAGATTAACCTATTAGTGCATGTTTTTGGATTGTGGGAGGAAGCCGGAATACCCGGAGAGAACCCACGCAGACACGGGAGAACATGCAAACTCCACACAGAAAGGTCCCACCCCCCGTTGACTGGTGTTGGAATCAAACCCAGGACCTTCTTGCTGTGAGGCAGGAGTGCTAACCACCGTGTCGCCTCTGAATCAATCAATTAATATCAAATCGAATCGTGATTAATCGATTCAGAACCTTACAAATCGAAATCAAATCGATTATGGAAACAGGCCATGATACCCAGCCCTAGTGAGTATTCTTGTCTCCAACAATGTTTCCTCGGTGGGTTCATAAAAGGCAGATCTGAACTGAGTAGTTGACTTACAGTAGACAGGGTTATTGTCCACACTGGGGAGAACATGTAAAATTAAAGCTTTTGTTTTTTGTTTGTTTTGTTCTTTACAGAGTTGTTTCCTATGGACCAGGAGGCAGATTCCAAGTTGCCGCAACCACTTGTCTGCAGCTTGCCAGCTCCATCCTGCAGTACTTCTTCCACCTCTGATCAAACCAGAACAGGTAAGATTTGTACCGATGGCTCACTGCACGCACACACCATGCAGATCATTTTTTAAACTAGTCACACCACCTTCACTAACCAAACATAGCATTATTGTGTAATGTTGATGCTGTAGGAGCTATTGTTCATTTAGTTTTTTGTTTTGTAATTTAGTATTTTTTGCTAATTGTCTGTTATTGATTGTTTGCTTTTTTGTTTGTTAAATATTTAGAATTTATTTTTGAGTTTAATGGTTATTACTTTCATTCTTTAGTATTTAGGCCTAGCACCTTTTGTTGTGTAGACCGTGGGCACATGGGCATAAAGGCAGCACCAAGGGAGACCAGCATGTACCTGGGTGGGCCTGTGGTTTTTTACCAGTCAGTCAGTAGCATGTCAGGATGAGCAGGAGAGGCAGCAAACAGGCCTTAATTGTTGTTTGCCTGCAAAACCTGAGAATAATCATGTGAAATACATCTATGGACTGGACATTGTGTTTTTGACTGTAAACCACAAACCCATGGTGCATCTAGTGGTTATTTGAGTTATGGAAAAGTCTTATGTTCAGTCACTTTTAAGTTGGTTTAATCTTGATGACAAATAGTCACTACAGATATATATAACCGTTTCATTGTTTTGCTTTTACATAGGAAATAGAAAGAGGGATTCTACCACTGAGTTGACAGAATATCTTAAGAGGTCAGAGGAGAGGTTTCTGGAGCAGACCAGGAGGGACCAGGACCTCACAGCAGCTTTGCTCCAAAATATGCAGATGATGGATGAAATGGAAAGCGCACTTGTTGGTCTGATGGGGCGCATGGTTTCTGTGATGGAGGGTCTTTCACAGAAATGAAGATGTTAAGACTGGACTCACCGCTGTTTTTGCACAGCAACAGCTTCTCCATTTTTCTTCCCTTTTTGTTAACATTTTTGAAGCTTTTTTTTTTTTTAATTTTTGCCTATTTGTCTTTTAGTACTTGTGTGAATAAACCCATTTGAAATGCAAAAAGGTCATTTTGCCCATGTTTTCCTATGCACATAAACTTGGGTAACCATACTGCCCCGCTGACCTCAGTAATTATCTGTTTACAGACTATCCTTGGGCCAGATCAAGTGGTGCCACGGGGACACATTTCCTGTTCAGTAAGCTCTGTGTTGAAAACTAAAGTTATCTCCATGTTTAACACATGTATGGATAGGTCTCAGTAAGTACATTCACATGACACATTGTTACAATTTACAGGAGTAAAAATACTTACTGGTGCATGACACAGACTAAAAACATAATAATATATATATATATAATATATATTTTTTTTTTTTTTTTTGATTTTTTTTTTTTTTTTTTTTTTTTCTGACTTTGCACAAATGTACAAAACATGCTGTTCTTGTAATAAATTGAACCTAAATTAAACATAGGGCTTTAGCTATGTTAAACTACAATTGTGATCAAGATTGGATAAAAATGTTGAAGGTTTTATGAAGACAAATATGTTGTGACACAGGGACAGCAGTTTGTCTTACAGGGGTCAGAATAAAAGACTGCTAGAACTAAAAGACTACAAATATGCTAATAAACTTTTATTTAACATACATATTACAACTGAAGTGATATATACAGCTAATAGCAGGGCATATTTTACAAATAATTTGATTGTACATAACTTTTCTATATTCTTGTACTGTTGAATAACTAGTTCCCACAGATTCCCAGACTTAAAATATAACATCTATAAGCAAGAAAAAGTATTAAAGTTAATTGTGCATTAACATATTTTAGTCCTTTTTAAGTTTCATTTTATATTGATCAGTAAGCTTGGAACTTCTGATACTGAAATTTTGTGAACACTTCCATAAATGTAGTTCTTAAAAAATGAGCCTATTTGAGAAATGACAGGTGAAACTTTAATTTTGACACTAATGTTCACTTTGGCTTGATCTGGCCTCCTTGCATTATGTTTCTACGTATGTAATATAAAAACCCATATATTTATGTTTATGACAAATGCCACGGAGTGAATGGAGAAGAATAGACTGTTGGTTTCAGTGAGTTTATTGAAGAAAAACCTCACTGCACACGTCATAGAAAACTATTGATGTGATGTTTCGCATCGAGGCTTCGAAGCGTGTGTCAAGTAACCCAGGCAGTGGATGTGTCCAGGCAACATGTGACCTCCATCTCGTAATCAGCTGTAGGACCAGCTATAAAGACACAGTAAACACTATGAATGTCTCATTGCACTTGTCTGAGAGAGTTGGCAACCCTAAAACTAAGCAGCCAAGGTACATCCAGTGTCTAACAATGGCTAACAACAACACGTTCATTTAAATATCAAAGTCTCTTCGATATACCTCTCTCCTCAAACATAGTCGCTGTTTGTTTCGACCATGAATTCGACGGGTAGCCAGCAATATTTATGTTTTTTGCCTCTGGATTGCAATGTAGGCTTGTAAAAGACAAGAGCAGCACTTGCATCAGTACCAGAGCTGGTTCTAGGCATTTTGGCTCCTTAAGTGAGATATGTATTTGGCACCTGTATGGCCTATGCCACGGGCTGGCCCTGATCGGTACGATGAGGTCCCCCATGTTTGTTATTGTGCTTGATCCCAGACTCACAGTCACGTGATCACATTTTACGGTGATGTAATGACTTGGCTCCGCTTGGCTCTTGGCCTATGGAAAAGCAAACTGATTCTTTGGAGGCACCAGGTTGGAACCAGTTAAGCACTGGCTCTAGCACCAGCTCCAAACTAGCACCAGGTACTTTTTGGTGGAAAAGGAGTATCAGTGACATCATCAGCCATGGGCCAATAATGGACAAAGGAGGTTTTCATGTGTTAAATGTGTTTGGATGTTTAGGAATAAAAGTCACACAATATGTTGTGAGTTAATTGAAAAAGCTGAAAATAACTGTCTCTGCTGTGAAAACTCCAACAGTGTCATTTTCAGCCCAAATGGGACAGTTCACATTCCAACAATGTGGAATTTATACAGGATGATGAAGAATCTGGAAAAGAACCGAGAGAAAAACAGGAGCTGAGAGAGTGATGAAGAGGAGGAGGAAAGAAGGAGGAAGGGGGAGTAAGGAGGAAGAGGAAGTGGATGAAGAGGAGGAGGAAGAGGGAATAAGAAGAAGGGGAGAGGGCAAAGAGGAGAAGGAACATGAAGAGGAGGAGAAGAAGGAGGATGAAGCATCATATCAAGGAGAAAAAAGGGAAACTCAAATGCACTAGTCTCAGTCTAGTTTCCAAATGTCCGCAGGTATGGAATGATATTGATAAAGACTTACAAATGTCTCCAACTGTATGTGTTTTTAAAAAGAGATTTAGGACAACTGCTACTGGTATGTGCTCAAATATGAATTAATGCTGTAATCCTTTTCTTTGCCTACATGTAACTTTGATTTTATGATTGTTGGTGACTAGACCCCTTGGACCTTGTTAGGAGTAGGGCGGGAATGCCTCAAGGACCATCATACTGAGCACAGGGGCCTCTCAGAATGTGTGCTCAGCCCATTGCTCTTCACCTTGCTAACCCACGATTGTGTACCAACTCACAGAACCAATCACATCATCAACGACGATCATGACTGTGGTGGGCCTCATCATCAATGATGAAGCCAACTACAGGAATGAGGTAAACCAACTGGTCTAGTGGTGTAACGACAACAATCTCTTCCTGAATGTGGGGAAAACTGAAGAGATTGTGGTCAACTTCAGGAGAAGACACTCCCAGCATCCCCCACTAACCATCAACGGTACTGCTGTGGAGAGGGTGAGGAGCAGAAGGTTCCTGGGCTGCACATCACAGAGGATCTGTCCTGGACAGACAGATCACATCACTGGCCAAGAAGAATCAAATACACCTCTACTTCCTCTATAAACTGAGGAGAACACAAGTCCCGCCCCCATCATGTGTTTGGTACAGAGGCTGCACTGCCTCCTGCCCAAAGAGACAACGCATACAGCCAGTAGGATCATCGGTGTCCCTCCTCCCTCCCTCACAGACATATTTCAAACCCGCCTCACCCACATTGTATTCCACTACTGCTGCTACTGTAAATAGATGGACATATACACTTTATCCTGCTGTAGTTTACGCTTTATACTGTTTATTTTTCTTATTCAATTTTTGTTACCTTTTTTAAATGCATGACATTGAACAAGGTGAGAGAGAAACAGTATCTCAGTTCTGTGTACGTTATGCATCTAATGAAATGACAGTCAAGAATGTTTCAAACTTTGAATGAGTGTGGATCGTCTGCTGACATTCTAGAACAGGGGTCGGCAAGCTTTACAACCTAAAGAGCCATTTTTGTCTCGAAAAAGAAGAAAGAACTCTAACTGGAGCCATGAAAAAAATATTTAAACCCATCTACATTTTACCAGGAGGTGGCTGCTCTGATGTAGCCTATTTGTGATTAGTTTGCTATTTAACTTTGTATTCCATTACAATAAAGCAATGGGTGGTGCATTTGTGAAATTATACAACTACAATAAAAAAAAAAAAAACATTCAAAATGTGTAGGATTTTTTAAAAATGATGGACACTATTTCCAAAACATAATTATATTGTGTAACTGAGAAAAAGCTCAACTTTCATGTAGAGGCTGACTTTTAAACTATATATATATATATATTATATATATATATATATATATATATATACACACACACACATTTTGGTTTATATGTTGTCAAAAAATATTTTATTCCATGGATAGTCAGTACATTTTTGCAGATAGACAAAGTTAGAATAGATTCAGGCCTATAATAATGTTAAAAAGTAATGAAACTTATTCAGTTTATTTCAAAATGTTCCTTAAATGTTTTTGACAGTGGGAGCCATAGAGGGAGGCTAAAGAGCCACATTTGGCCCAGGAGCCATGGGTTGCAGACCCCTGTTCTAGAACGTCTACTCAGACTGAGATTAACGTCAGGAAAAACATGACGGACAGTCAAACTAAGCTCCTCCCACAGGTGCTGGTGGAATGTGTCTGACCAGTGACGTTGTATTTCATTCAAAACACAGGTCACATGAAACTACCAACACTTTGACTCTTCCAACAGGCTTACACATGTAACCCAGGTCAAAATTGCTTAAGTTAATAAATACTATCAATAAATAGGATAAATATGTTGAGCCAAATTTCATTATTTCAAATTTCATATTTCTTATAAAAGCAGTGATAAAGCAGATAAATAAGACTAAAAGCAATATTTCATCTTTGTTAGTGAATTACTCTGTCAATAGTTGATTAAAATGAGCATCCTGTTGCTTTAAGAAATGTGACTCTGTTCGGCCAATCAGAACGGCTGTTGTGGTTCCTGTCGCAGGATACGCGGATAGAGACAGGTGTGTAAAATGGACCGAAGTGAGCTGGCCGACAGAGAAACAGTAAGTTTGTAACCTTTTCTTTTGTGTTTAAAAGTGTTTTCTTTCTTTCTGTTTCGTCTATTGTGATAGACTGTGGTTATTTTGAACGGTATTTGTTAAGTTTAATTAAGAACTACTGGAGAACATGCTGGATTTTTTTTTTTTTTTTTAATTTCAGGCAAATTGACGCAGTTTAAAGCTTATCTGTTACAGACTAAAAAAACAATGTTAATAAAGTTATTCTTTGTTGTAGGTTGATCTATATTTCTTTCGTTTTTTTTTTTTTTGTTTTCTTTAATGTTAACCCTTAATAGGTAACCATGGTGCCCCCCACAGCTACGGTACTTTATTGCATACAGGGTGTTTCAAAAAAAAGTGTACACTCAGAAAAATGCCTAAAAAATGAAAGTTCCATAAGTTTCAGAAAATATCTATACGGTTATTGATAGACCAAGGTCTCATGCTTTCATTACCACAATGGCAGGTATCAGCCATACCACGTGAGTGAGCATGGTCCTTGTACTTAATTGGGATAGAAAATGGCTTGCGCACAGATATGAGAGGGTTTTAACAAGATCAGACACCACAATTGGAAAGCTTAGGCAGGTGCTTTAATGCTGTGTAATTTACAAGAAAATTCAGTTAACCCTTTGTCTTCCAGAAGCCTCCAAACTTTGCACCCAGGCTGTGCCTTCCTTCACTCAAACAGCAAGTCCTTGCACGTCTGGTTCTGATCGTAGTCCATGCCAAAGAATGCAGGCACACACAGTTCAGTCTTCTACGTGGCCACCATTTCGTCGCAGGCACAGCTCTGCCCTCCTTAACATGTCATAAACCGCACGCCTTATCATTCCACCATCCTGCCTCAAAAGAGTTACTTCAGCTTCAGTACGATCCTGCAGGTCATCCAGGTTTCTTGGCGGAGTGACGTAGACCTTTGACTTCAGATGGCCCCACAAGAAAAAGTCAAGTGGGGTAAGATCGGGGGATCTTGGGGGCCACTCAACGGGATGGTTCAGTGCGATGACGCGATTCCAGGCCATGGTTCAGTAATTTTGAAGGCCAGGAAGTGCACATTTTTAAGGCCATGGTTCATTGATTTGTCAAAGAAGACACAGCCACAGTCCATTTCAATTTGCCCACAGGCCTAAAATGGACTGTGGTCTGACAAATGTAAACAGTGCTTCGTAGCTTCCGAGAAATTTACGTAGACATGCCTGGATGGCTCAACCTGGGTGCAAAGTTTGGAAGCTTCTGGAAGACAAAGGGTTAACTGAATTTTCTTGTAAATTACACAGCATTAACTCTTTCGGTGCCAGACAGTTAAGGGGCTAATAAGCCTTAAAAGTGCCACAGATTTTGGCCGTTTTTCAGTATTTCGCGTCGTTTTTATAATATTTGAAGAATCCTGCAGGAAACCGCTCGGTAACATCCGACCGATTACTGATTAGATTCAAAACGCACCGGACGCAGCCGATTCATTATTGATCGTAATTTGCATAATTTATAAAATAATAATAATAATAATAATCTTTAGTTATATAGCACTTTTCATACATTAAAAACTGTAGCACAAAGTGCTTTACATATCAGTTTAAAAATCAGTACCCCCCCCCCCCCCACACCCACCCACTCACCTGCACACACACACACACACACAATACACATATACATGCAAACCCACAAGCTCACACATACTTAAGAAGACTGACTGAGCACGGGTAGACCAGAACAAAAATGTACAAGTAAAAGTAAAACATCAGTTTAGGAGGCGCTGTCTCAGGGAGCCATCCGCACCAGGAGGCAGCCGCCGACCCCAGCGAC